>NC_091552.1:14617438-14634938 GCF_042767895.1 Penaeus vannamei
AGGAAGAATGAAGAAAATCAGAAATAGGTGAGAAAAGGGGATATGAGAAAATGAATAGGATAAGAGAAAAGATGAGAGAGAAAAAAGTAAAATAAAAAGTAAATAGATGATATGAGAGAAAGAAAGATCAAGCGAAAATAAAGCGAGGAGAAAAGAAAAAAAAACATTACAAATAAGGAGACAAAGCAAACACGGAGAATTAGAACAAAAAATAAACAAGATAAAAACAAGCAAAACAGACATACCGAACACAGAAGGAGAGGCGAGAGACAATTAATCATTAGCCGCAAAAACAAACAAACAAAAAACAGTAAATTACGTGTTCAGGAATGCAGTGAAGTGTGAATAATGAAACTGATACGATGTGTACAAGGGAAATGCGTGTTTGTGCGATTAATATGCTGCTGGGAGTATGTTTTTTGGTGGTGTTTTTGTTGGTTGTTGTTGGTGGTGGTGTTCTTGTTGGCTGTGGTTGTTGTTGTTGGTGGTGGTAGTGTTGGTTGGTATTGTTTTTGATGGTGGTGGTGGTAGTTGGCATTGTTATTGTTGATGGCGTTGTTTTTTATTTTTGTTGGTTGATGTTATTGTTATTGTTGTTGTTGATGATGATGGTGTTTTCGTCTGCTTATCACTATTATTGTCATTACTGTTGTTGTTGTTGTATTGTCGGTATGGTGATGATGATATTGATGACGATTATTACTTACATTGTTGTCGTGGATGTTACCGCTACTTCATTGTCATCAACATCATCATGATCATCATCATCTTTATTTTCATCTTTTTTTATCTTCATCATCATCACCACCATCATCATCATCATCATCATCATCATCATCATCATCATCATCATCATCATCATCATCACCATCACCACCACCTTCACCTTCACCTTCACCTTCACCTTCACCTTCACCTTCACCTTCACCTTCACCACCACCACCACCACCATAGTAATTATAACTGTTATTAGAATATTACAAGTACGTTAATACGAAGACCCTCAACAGTACAGCCGAAGCAGACTCCCATAACCGCAAACCATTAATATCATCCATTAATATTATCGTTACCATTACCATTACGAGAGGCCCAGCATCCGATCGAGAGCAGATTGTGCATCTTATCGCCCCCGCATGACACGCATGACTATTCCTTGCTTAACCTGCCGTGGCCTGCATGAGCTGCGTGTACCGGCGGGTGGGTGGGGTGGGGTGGAGGTGGGGGGTGGGGGTACGGCCGTCATGCAGTGGTATGTTATCAGGGTTTGTCGGTTTGTTGTGGGTGTTTTTATTTATTTTCCCTCTGATGTGCTTTGTTTGTTTCGAAGTTAATGATATTGCTAAACTTCTTTTTTTCCTCTCTCTCTTTCTAGCTCTTCAGTTTCTCTTATCTCTCTTTCTTTAATTTTTCTGTTGATCTCGCCCCTTTCTCTTTCCTACTATTTGCATTTTTTTCTCTCTCTCCTGCTCCATATTTTCATCCTTTCCTTTCTCCATCCCTCCTTCCCATCTTCTTACCATTTAATATCCTTTTCCACGCTCTTTCCTTCTCTCGTCCTCCTTTCTTTCATCTCCTTCCCTCATTCCTTCCTCTCTCTGTCCTTCCCTCTCTCTCTTCCTCCATCATCCTCTCCTCCCTATCCTACCACCTTTTCCCTTCTTCCTTCCTCTCCTTTTCCCACTTCTATCTCTCTTTCTTCTCCTTTCCCCATCCTCTTC
Source organism: Penaeus vannamei (assembly GCF_042767895.1). Classification (NCBI taxonomy): domain Eukaryota; kingdom Metazoa; phylum Arthropoda; class Malacostraca; order Decapoda; family Penaeidae; genus Penaeus; species Penaeus vannamei. The sequence continues at coordinate 14,619,160 of NC_091552.1, forward strand.
TCTCTTTACCACTCCCATCTCCCTCTCCTGCTCCTTCTTTCCTCTCCCCTCCGTCCCATCCTCTCCCCTCTCCACTCCTTCTCTTTTCTATCCATCAACAAACCACTGTTGCTATTGGTAACCCGTATTCAAGACTTGGTTACTTCTGCAATTCCCTTACTTCCCCCTCGGTGTTTTGAACAGTGGTAAGTAGGCCAGCGCATTGACAGGGATAGATAGATTTAAATTCAGATTCATAAGTTTATTTACCAAAAAAGTCATTTACAATATGCTTGGATTACATGGTGTCTGCTGAGCAAGGCTCCCTAGCAGACACGATGCTGCATATGAAGTGCAAAATGGGTAATCGCAGTAGTTAAATATGTACATATTTAGTTATGTCACAAAATATCTAAAGAAAATAAACATAACTTATAAGAAAAATGTGTTTAAGAAATCATAAAGAATAAAAACAAGACAAATGCATAGAATCAACCATAGAGATCTACTCTATACGAACACCTAAAACGACAGACTGACGTTCAGCTATTTCTTTTGATAAAGTACGTAATGATAATAATAATGAATAAATAAATGAATAAATAATGAGATAATATTTTTTTTGTTATAGAGGGAATAGGAGAGGGAGTGGGAGAGTGGATGGGAGTAGGAGTAAGAGTGGGAAAGGGAGAGGGAGAGGGAAAAGATAAGCAAGAGGAATAGGAAGAGGGAGAAGGAGAGGGAGAGGAAGAGAAGAGGAAGGAGAGGAAGAGTGAGGAAGAGAGTGATATGAGTTGGGAGGTGGGTAGAAGAGTAAACAAACAAGAAATTATGGTCGACTAGAAATGATAAGAATGGTGATAAATAGGAATTCATACACTTCACTAACTCTCCTTTTTCTCTATCTTCCAACCTTTTTTTACTTTTTTTTCCCATTGTTCCATCTGCTCTTCTTTTTCCCTTTTCCATTATCCAGCAGCACCACATTCCACTATACACCCTGTCACGGTCTTTACCATTCCCTCTCTCTCCTCTTCTTTTTTTCCTCCCTCCCTCCCCCCCTCTCCTTTCCTTTCTCTCCTTCCTTCCTTCCTTCCTTCCTTCGCCCTCCCTCCCTCCATCCTTCCTTCTCTTCTCTTTTCCCTCCATCCTTCCTTCTGTCCCTCCCTCTCTTCTTCCCTAACTCCCTCCCTTCCCTCCCCTTCCCTCTCTCTCTAACCTGTTATAACTTATTTCTTGACCTCTATGACGTTTCTCCTGCCCTTACTACTAAGCCACCTCCCCCCCTCCCTCTATTATCAGAATATATCTAGATAGTTTTCCCTTCTTTTTGTATTTACCAATCTGGAAAAGAAATCGAAATATTCCTTTTTATGTATTTATCAATCTCAAAAAAAAAGAGAAAAAGTCTTTCATCAGATATCTTTTGTCATCCCTTTATCCCAATCTGATATCGCATCACAATTAGGCAGCATCCAATTAAATACACTGGGATCGGAAGAGCTCACTTTGAAAAGCCTGTGACGAAAATTGATGAACCGGCAACCTCTTCCGGCAAAGCGGGAAAGGGGTAAGAGGGGAGAAGAGGAAGGGAGGAGAGGGAAGAAGAAGGGGAAAAGGGAAGAAAGGGGAGGGGAGGAAGGGAGGGAGGGAAGAAGAAGGGCAAAGAGGAAGTAGAGAGGGAGGGAGGGAAGGAGAAGGGAAATGGAGGGAGGAGGATGGGAGGGAGGGAGAGAGGGAAGAAAAATGGAAATGGAGGGGCGAAAGAGGTGGGGAGGGAGGAAGGAAGAAGGGCAGGAGGTAGAAAGGCACAAGGAGTAAGGGAAAAGAAGGGCAAGAGAAGAGAGGAGAAACAGAGGGAGGGAGGGAAGAAGAGAGAGGAGAGAGGAAGGGAGAGAAGGAGTGGGATGGGGGAAGAGAAGAGGAGAGAAAAGGAGGGAAGGAAGATGAAAGGGAGTGGGAGAGAAGAGGAAGGAAGATAGAGAAGAGGAGAGGGGAAGAAGGGGGGGAGGGTAGAGGAGAGGAAAAGAGGAAGAATAGCGAAGGAAAGAGGAGAAGACGAAATATAAAAGAAGAGACTGAATAGAGGAAGAGAAAATATTATTGGAAGAGAAAGGGGGAGGATAAAGGTGAATGAGTATGGAGAGAAAGAGGGGAATAAAGAAGAAACGAAAAAATAGTGATATGATAACGAAACAAAGACTAACATGTGAACCAAGAGAGATCAGGATAAAAAGAGAGGTTGAAAAAGATAGAGGGATAGGTAGATAAATGGATAGATGGATAGATGGATAGGCAGGCAAGCAGTTAGATAAACAGATAGATAAAGAGACAAATATATGTAAATATACCTAGATAGATAAACAGATAGACAGACAGAAACACAGGCAGACAGATAAGTAAATAGATTTACAAACAAACAGCTAAAGAGAACAATTAAGCTGTCAGAAGTCGCCGTCCCAGGCAGTAATTAGCAACGGCGTTCACCTGTTCAATGCAAATGTGTTGTCGCGACGCACCTGCACTTGCTCACGTAATGATATCATCGCGTTGATACTTACTGTGCTTGCATAACACAGCCGGGTGCCACCTCCCACCCCACCCTCCTCCTTGGCACTACCCTTGTTAGCGTCTTCTCTTTCTCGTCCTCATCTTCGTCTTCTTCCTCGTCTTTCTGCTTGTTCTCGGCTCTCCTCGTCCTCTTTTTTTCTTCTTCCTCGTCCTTCTCCTTGTCCTCCTCCTCCCTTCGTTCTTCATCCTCTTTCCCTATCTCTTTCCCCCATCTTCATCTCCTCTTCCTTCTCCTTCTTCTTCTGCTTCTCCTCCTCTTCCTTCTTCTCCTCTTCCTCCTTCTTTCGCCTCTTCATCTTCCTCCTCCTCCTCCGCCTCCTCTTCTTCTTCTTCTTCCTTCTTCCTCCTCCTTCTCCTCTCCTTCCTCCTCCCTCCCACTTCTCCCTCCCTCCTCCTCCTCCTCCTCCTCCTCCTCCTCCTCCTCCTCCTCCTCCTCCTCCTCCTCCTCCTCCTCCTCCTCCTCCCCCCCCCTCCTTCTTTATGTATCTTGCCTTTTATGCAGCAATAATTAACACTTACTTTTTTACGTAGCTGTTCTGTAAAGTTTATTGCGTTTTTAATTCCTTTCCTTGCCAAAGGCACATAGCATCAGATTAACAGATTATTCCGCTCTCTCCCTTTCTCTCTTTCTCTCTTTTTCACTCTCTCTCTTTGAATAACAAAAGGTTTCATCGTGTCGATACTATGGAAAAAAAACTAAAAATGGACGAACTAGCTTTACTGAAAAGTGTCTCACTTTTGAATAAATCTAGTTTGTGCAATGTGGATTTTTCTACCAAATCTCTCTTTCTCCCCGAATCTCTCTTTTCGTCCACATCTCTCTCTTTCTACCCTTATTCATTGTCTCTCATTCTCTCTTTCTTCCGTACCTCTCCTTTCCCTTTCATCTACACCCCTCTCCTCCCTTTCTTGCATACCACTCCTTTCCTCTATGTCTTTCTTTTACTATCTTTTTCTCTCTTCACATCCCTCCCTCTCCCTCTCCTCCCTTTCCCTCACCCTCTCCTATCTCTCTCTCTCTCTCTCTCTCTTTCTCTCTCTCTCTCTCTCTCTCTCTCTCTCTCTCTCTCTCTCTCTCTCTCTCTCTCTCTCTCTCCCTCTCTCTCTCTCTCCCTCCTTCCTCTCTCTCTCCCTCTCTCCCTCCCTCTCTCTCTCACTCTATCTCTCTCTCCCTCCCTTCCTCTCTCTCCCTCTCCCTCCCTCTCTCTCCCTCGCTCTCCCTCTCTCTCTCTCTCTCTCTCTCTCTCTCTCTCTCTCTCCCTCTCCTCCCCCTCTCTCTCTCTCTCTCTCTCTCTCTCTCTCTCTCTCTCTCTCTCCTCTCTCTCTCTCTCTCTCTCTCTCTCTCTCTCTCTCTCTCTCTCTCTCCCTCCCTCCCTCCCTCTCTCCCTCTCTCTCTCTCTCCCTCAGTATTTTTTCCCTTTCATCCCCTTATCTATTTTCTCACATACCTTCCCCTTTACTTCCCGTCCCCTCTCTTTTTCTTTCTCTGTTTTCCTTGCCATCTTTCTGTCTTTTTCCCTTCCCCCTTCTTTTTTTTCTCCTCTCGTTCTCCCTTACCTTCTCTTTCTGATAGTAACGCAAAGATTGAAAGCCGTTTATCGTGTCTGTGGAATGACAGATACTAACACAAGGAATGACAGTCGACATATGGTGTTAGAGGGATGACGCAGATGGTGTAAGATCGCGACTGGTATTAGCGAAGAAACTGGTGTGGGAAATCACAGATGGTATTGATGCACCGGACCACAGTAAGTTCCAGTGTGAAAAATCACAGCTGGCTCTGCTGTTCTGCAGCGAATCTTAGCTGGTATTAAACCCGAGAGAGAAACATGAGTACTTTTTGCCGTGTGAGGACTACAGCTGGTCTGTTTCTCTCTCTCCCCTATCGTGTGGATGTTACATATAGTTCCTCCTTGATTGTGTGAGGGTTACAGAGGGTTTCTCCTTGATTGTGTGAGGGTTACAGAGGGTTTCTCCTTGATTGTGTGAGGGTTACAGAGGGTTTCTCCTTGATTGTGTGAGGGTTACAGAGTGTTTCTCCTTGATTGTGCGAGGGTTGCAGCTGGTTTCTACCTTATCATATGATGGTTACAGCTGGTATTTCTCATTGTGTGAGATTACAGCTGGTTCTCCCTAGTTGTGTGAGTGACAGCTGATCAGCTGGTCTTTACCCTATCATATGAGGTTTACAGCTGGTCTTTCTTATTGTGTGAGATTACAGCTGGTCTCCCCCTATTGTGTGAGGGTTACAGCTGGTCTCCCCCTATTGTGTGAGGGTTACAGCTGGTCTCCCCCTATTGTGTGAGTGTTACAGCTGGTCTCCCCCTATTGTGTGAGGGTTACAGCTGGTCTCCCCTATTGTGTGAGGGTTACAGCTGGTCTCCCCCTATTGTGTGAGGGTTACAGCTGGTCTCCCCCTATTGTGTGAGGGTTACAGCTGGTCTCCCCCTATTGTGTGAGGGTTACAGCTGGTCTTTGCCCTAGTTGCGTTTAGGAGGAATGCCGAAGGAAGTGGTGGGGGAAGGGGGAGAGGTACAAGAAAAGGGTGCTGAGAAGGGGGGAGGGTATTCTGTCGATCCGGAGACAGACCTTGTATATGGCGTTAATGTGACTTTTTGCTTCCTTTATGATACGGTGTGATAATTGTTTTCATGTCGTCCTGTCGTTTTATTGTTTGTCTGTTTTTTGCTTATTCTTTTATGGCATGATTTTTTTCGTGTGTTTGCTTATTCTTCTTTATCCTTAATTGTTTATTAGCCGGAATAATTCGGGCGATGCAATTCGCGCCCACACGTGTTCAGAACGCGGACTCCCCCCCCCCCCCCTTTCTCCTCCTCCACTTACTTGATACCTTCTCGCCACTTAATTAAATCACACCAAGAGCTAACTTTAGTCTCCGATCAAAGACGAGATGGAAAGTGTACTCCATTAGACCAATTAACTCACTTTCCACGCTCGCTCCTTCGCTGTTCCATCTCCTTTTTTATTATTTTTTATTTATTTTCCTGTCTCTTTGTTCCCGGTTTGAAAGAATGCGATTATGGCTCTGTTGCCGGAATTATTTGTAACTCTTCGCGCTCCTTTCGAATGTCTCTAAAATGAGGAAAATGCGAGGCACGTCGGAGGGAGGGAGGGCAGGAGTGAGGGGAGGATGAGGGAAAGGGGAGGGTAAGATGAAGGAAAGATGAGGGGAGGATGAGGGAAAGATAAATGAAAGATAAAGGAAGGATTAGGGAAAGATGAAGGAAAGATTAGGGGCGAACAGTGGTTGGGGAAAGAAGGAAATTGTTTCGAAAACCGGGTAGTGTGACCGTAGAGTTATTCCGCTCGGCCTTCACAGATAGGAATACCAGCCAGGCATGGAGTCGACTTGAAAAATAACATCCATTTGGATAACACTAGTCAGAAAGTACCTCGAATAATGAACGCTAAGAGGATAAACGTCAGTCGAAAAAATACTCAAAAGATAGAAAAAAGGGAAATTGCAAATCGGTTTTCTAACACCCTTTAACACCTAGAAATTTTGAAAAATACGAACGATAGTGAAAACACAAACTATAGGAAGCGAAATGGACCGAGGTCAGGCAAGGTTAAATGAGGTCATTGGTTCAAAAGGTACATGAATAATTCACGATACCTATTGTACCGTAACTGGCACATTTTAAGTACTATCGCGTGGTGGGTGACTTTTTGTATTGTGTAATCAGTTATGTGTATAAAAGGGAATTTAACTTGTAAAATTGAAGGACTGGTTACATGCTGCATATTTTTTGGGAGATGGAGGCAGTAAGAAAATGAGAGGGAAGGAGAGAAAGTAGAATTAAGGAGAATAGAGAGAGGGAAGAAAGAAGAGAAGACTTATAAAAAGGAAGGAAAGAAACAAAAATCAAGAAAGTACGTGATATCACGATAAATCTCCATAGGAGGCGGAAGATATCGATTAAGAAAGGAAGGGGGAAGATAAGGGAGAAAGACTAAACTGAAGAAAGTACGGAAAAAGGAAGAGGAAGAGAGAAGGAAGTAAGGGAACTAAACGAGAAAAGAGAAATTGGAAAGAAAGTAAAAGGAAAGGGTGTAGATAATTATAAGTTGTATTCAGAACAAAAATATGGAAAAAAAATAGATAAGAGAAGAGAAGAAAGGTGAAAAAAATGAGCAAAAAAGGTAAAGCCAAGGTGGGAAAGATAAAGATATGAAGAATAAAAGGAGAGTAAAAAAAAGAAGGTTGGAGAGTGAGGAAAATTAACAGGCAGACAGAAGTAGGAGGAAATAGTAAACGAAAAAATAAATATAGTGTGCAATAGAAGGTTAAACTAAAAGAAAAGAAGGAGAGAAAGGAGTGAAGAAGAAGAGAGCAGGGAAGAGGGGTAGTTAGATATAGAAAAGATAGAGAGAAAGGGAGAGAAGAAGAGGGGAAAGGGAAGGAGAGGAAAGAAAGGATAAAATGAGGTGAAAGGAGAGAAGACGGAGAAGAGAGGGAGGTGAGAAGAAATGTGAAAGAGGAGGGGAGAAGAGCGGAGAAGGGAAGGCAGGGAGACGAAGGAAGAAGAGGGAAGAAGGAGAGATAGAGAGGGGGGGAGGGAGGGAGGGAGGGAGGGAGGGGGGGAAAGGAAAAAATACAGGGAGACAAAGTAGGTGAGATAACGAGCGAACAGAAAAAAAAAACAGTCACAAACACACAACTCTTGAATATATAGCCCTATTCGCTTCGGACATCGACTACCCCACCCCACCCCCTCCCCTCATACCCACCCTCTTGCTGCCCACCCAGTTAATACAGAATAAGTACACCAATATTTAATTACACATAGAATAGATACACCAATAATTAAGTTTACCAATATTAACTTGAAAATTAGACTCGCCATTAAACTCTAATGTAGAAACCCCGCCCTCTTTTGTCATCCATTTTCATCTCTAACTGATATTCATTCCCTACAAAGGAAGAAGAACAACAACGAAAGAGAGAGAAATGGAAAGAGGTAGATAGATTGAGAGAGAGAGGAGAGAAGAGAAGAGAAGAGAAGAGAAGAGAAGATAAGATAAGATAAGATAAGATAAGATAAGATAAGATAAGATAAGATAAGAGAGAGAGATTGAGAAAGAAAGAAAGAAGGAAAAACAGAAACAGAAAAAGAGAAAGAGGAAGAGAAAGAAAGAGAGAAAGATACAGACTAAGAGAAAAAGAGAAAGAAAGAAAAAGAAATAAACACTAGGATTAGTGTTAATCTTCATTACGCGACGGGTATAACTGCGCTGTATGATATCATAGATCTTCATTTCAAACTGCAGTTGTACATCTACGAATCGTATTTTATTTTTTCGTTTTAGCCTGTATTCTTTTACTCTTCCCCTCCCTTCCCCTTACCCCCCCTCTCCCCTCCCCCTTCTCCCTTCCCTTTTCCCTCCCCCTCCCTCTCCCCTTCCTACCTCCCCTCTCCCTCTCCTTTCCTCCCTTCCCTCCCTGCCCCTTCCCTCTCCCTGCCCCTTCCTCTCTCTCTCTCTCTCTCTCTCTCTCTCTCTCTCTCTCTCTCTCTCTCTCTCTCTCTCTCTCTCTCTCTCTCTCTCTCTCTCTCTCTCTCTCTCTCTCCCTCTCTCTCTCTCTCCACACCTATCAGGCTAAAAACACGTACATGCAATAGACTGCTTGGCCCAAGACTCATTGCAATAGTGATCAAAACCGCGAAAGTGATCCAACTATCACTTTATATGTCACTGAATTATTCTCACTTGAAATTTATAATTACTAAGTATACGTATATTTTTTTCTGGTGAGCTGGCTGCCTGTATACACGTAGCTTGCCATATATCTTGTATAAAGTGCTATACTTAATTATTCTGCTTTTTTATTACTAGTCGTTAACAATTACTCAGCGTAAAATGGTGCAGGACTTGAATATAAATAGATACGAAATGTTTTTGCTTGTAAATTCATGTAACTTTGAAATACCAAATACTTCATGAGAGTCAACAAAGTAATATCTGTCAATTATGCCATATATGCCTATATACACACAACACAGATATACAAACAATAAACTTTCCCTTGCATCCTAAAATTTGATTCACTTTTGGCTGTTACTGTTTCCTAGGGAATCCTTGTCATGTAAATAATAAACAGAGATGCCAAAGAAAGGATTCCCAAACTTTCTAAAAGGTTTCCACGAGGCTTCAGTCCAAAGAGGAGTTCATTTGTGGGGGTCGTTCGTCGATTACATAGAACCGCTATTTCCATTAGTTGAGTCTACCCTTTGAATCCCGTTTTCTTTGGAGGCCGGACGTCATTTTTTTCCTAGCTCTGTTAATTGTACCTTTGTGTTTTTCAATCTCTCTGTGATTTTTTATTGGCATTCATTGTTGCATCGCCCCACTCTATTAAATGTTTTCTGTATTTCTCTATTAACCCCCCCCCCCTCTCTCTCTCTCTCTCTCTCTCTCTCTCTCTCTCTCTCTCTCTCTCTCTCTCTCTCTCTCTCTCTCTCTCTCTCTCACGCTCTCGCTCTCTCGCTCTCTCTCTGTCTGTCTGCGTGTGTGCGTCTCTCTCTCTCTCTCTCTCTCTCTCTCTCTCTCTCTCTCTCTCTCTCTCTCTCTCTCTCTCTCTCTCTCTGTCCCTCCCTTCCTTCCTCCCTCCCTTCCTTCCTCCCTCCCTTCCTTCCTCCCTCCCTCCCTGCTTTCCTCCCTCCCTCCCTCCCTCCTCCCTCCCTCCTCTCTCCCTCCCTCCCTCCCTCCCTCCCTCATTCCCTCTCAGCTCCCCCCCTCTCTCTCTCTTTCATTCTTTGTTTCTTTCTCCCTTTCTCTTTTTCTCTCTTTCTCTCTCTCTCCCTCGCCTCGCTCCCCGTCTCCTCCATCATCATCATCCTTTGCTAATTAAGTCCTATTCATCAAAATTTCTTGTTCATGCAACAGAAAGCAGTTGTTGATATCTTATTAATGTTTATGTTACATATTTGTATAATGTAAGTTATGAATATCATTGTATTTCACTTCTTCATAGATATTTGTTTGTATGTTGAAAAAATATTTATATGATGCTAATTTCCTTGCAATACTGAACTCATTATTAGGCTTTGATGAATTTACGAAATGATGAATAGTTTTAAAACGGTATTGGATGATAATATTAATGATGGTGAAATGAGTGATAATGATACTGCCGGCGGTGTTGATAAATGTACTAATAATCGTAGTAGGACAGGAAATGATATTTGTTATTGATAGGTATTAAGGATAGATATTAAGATCGATATTAAGGATAGATATTAAAGATTGGTATTAAAGATAGATATTAAATATTTCATCTGCATTCCCTGACTACATTCTCAGCATCTTTTATATAAGCATTTACGAAATACTGTTTACTGCAATTACACTTTCACTGACTCCTCCTAATTACTGTGTTAGTAGAAGTCGCTCATTCGTAATTGATCTGAACCTTTGTTTTCTCATTTTCCCAACACCTGGGTTTATAGGCGAGTGTAGGTTTGTGTCTGAAAAAAGTGCAGGTTTGCATCGATAGAAAAAGATAAGAAAGAAAGAAAGAGGAAAATATGGATAACGTTTGATTTCTTGGTGATTTACAGAGGGACAGAAAGATAAAGCAAATACCATAATTGATTTGATTAGTATAATTGATAAAACGCACGCACGTAGACCCCCCCCCCCTTTTACACACACACTTAGTAAACAACTATACAGTGACCTAATAAAGTGATATAGGACGGCGAAATATATTACCATAATGTAATAACATGAAATATTAATATACTTTAAGCGAATTCAGTGTTTTAGTATGATAATATGATATAGTATCATGTTGTTATATATGGAAATGATATTATGATGTTACTTCAACATATGGCAGTGTGACACTGAAATACATAAATATGATACTGTATATAATAACTAAATCTTCTATATCAAAGGCACAACACTATAGAATGAAGGAATGTATTAGAAGGACACTGAAGAACGAATAATGCTTTAAAGAAAATGAACAACAAAATATTACAATGAAAGAGTGATGCATTAGCTATTGCCTTATGTCACATTTGTTCGTTTTCGATATCTTGAATTACAAATAATATAAGAATAGCTCTTTTAAGGAAAATATTATAACACTTTTGATACTCATGGGAGTCAGAGTGCTATGTAAGGGCACGATTGAAATGATAGTGATGGTCAAAAATTCTGTGTAGGGTTTAATTATAGGAGAGGGAGATAGAAAAAGAGGGAGAACGAGAGAAAGAGAAAAGAGAGAGAACAAGAGAAAGAGAAAAAGAGAGAACGAGAGAAAGAAAAAGAGAGAGAACGAGAGAAAGAGAAAAGAGAGAGAGCGAGAGAAAGAGAAAAAGAGAGAGAACGAGAGAAAGAGAAAAAGAGAGAGAACGAGAGAAAGAGAAAAAGAGAGAGAACAAAAGAGAAAAAGAGAGAACGAGAGAAAGAGAAAAAGAGAAGAGAGAGAGCGAAGAGAGAGGCAAAGAAAGAGAGAGAGTGGGAATAAACCGATGAAAGAGGTAGAGAGCGAAAGGCGAGAAGATCCGAAACAAAACGAAGAAGAAATGTCAATTATTGGAAAGGCAAACTATGATATTTGTTCAGATCCAGACGCGTATAAATTTTGTTTATATAATTAATTGCTTCATTGAGTCCCGTCCATTGTCATTCGTTTTGACTCTGTAATGTAGATTCTCCAGCCAATCACTGATGAATTCTGTAAACTTTATTTGGTTGTATGAAAATTTATTTGATTGTATTTATTTATTGCGGTCATATGTATAAGTCTATGATGTATCCGTGTCTGTTTTTTTTCTGCAGGCGTGTACGTTTGTTTTTGTGTGGTTCTTTCCCTATTTCTTTTGTGGTCTTTCTCTCTCGCCCTTGCTTTATTTTCCTCTTCCTTTCTGACTTTACTTTTCTCCTTTCTTCCTTCCCATCCTCTCTCTCTCTCTCTCTCTCTCTCTCTCTCTCTCTCTCTCTCTGTTTCTCTCTCTCTCTCTCTCTCTCTCTCTCTCTCTCTCTCTCTCTCTCTCTCTCTCTCTCTCTCTCTCTCTCTCTCTCTCTCTCTCTCTCTCTCTCTCTCTCTCTCTCTCTCTCTCTCTCTCTCTCTCTCTCTCTCTCTCTCTCTCTCTCTCTCTCTCTCCTCCCTCCCTCCCTCCCTCTCTCCCTCCCTCTCTCTCTCTCCCTCTATCTCTTTCTCTCGCTCGCTCGCTTCCTCTCTCTCTATTTGTCTCTATCCCTCTCCCGCCCTTTTCTCCCTCCCTCCCTCCCTCCCTCCCTCCTCCCAGTCCTTGCCCCCCTCCCCCCACACGCTACACCTTTGAGATTTATATATATTTAATGTACCATTACCGGCTTCAAATGCTTTGTAGTGAATAATGGCGTCCTATTATGTATCTTTTCTTATTTTTCTCTGTTTTGGAAGCCATTAATTTCATTTTCCTTTTGTTTACCAGTGTGTGATCTTTTGGGGGTATTTTCTGTTGTTTTTTTCTCTTGCTTTTCTTTTTTTCTGTTTTTGACTCTTTGTCTGTTTTCATTATGTATTTTTTTTTTCTCTTCGTGTTTTCTATCCATTTTTTATGTTTTGTTCTTTTTTCTATTTTTTTAAACTGCGTTTTGTTTGTTTCCTTTGTACGTGTGTATGAAAAAAGAAAGAAAATATATATATACATGAATTTACTAAATCTGTACATAATCATACGACTGCTAGAGTTAACTATTGCATAAGGATAATTAATCGAAAAGAAAAGAAAGATGTAAGAGGACACACAATCGAATAATAAAGATAAGAAAAAAAGGATACTCGTTGATATTTCATAACGCTGGCAACGGTGACAAGTAACCCCGTGTCAACATTAGAACCTGAAATGCAAATTGACAACGTGAAAGGCATTAGAATAATTACACTTAAAAATCCAAAATACGTTTGCCAAAGTGACTCAGTATATTTCATTGGAATAATTAATAATGAGAGATAAATATGCATTAAATGAATTATGGAAACGAATAAGTGTATTTTGAAAAACAGAGGGGGAGGCACTGAATTATTCAAAGCATGAATAAGCTGTGTATGAGAGATTAGTGAAAATTGACTTCACTGAAAATCATACTTGACTTTATTGAAAATTAGACTTTAGTAAAATCATACTAGTGTAAAAAAAATGGAAATCATAATTCGGTGGAAAAACAGACTTTTGTGAGAATTAGACTTTAGTAAAATCATACTAGTGTAAAAAAAAAAATCATAATTCGTGAAAATAAATTTGTGAAAATTAGTCAGTAAAAATCATACTAGTGTAAAAAAAAATGGAAATCATACCTTGTAGGGATAATTAGACCAGTATAAAGCAGACCTCAGTGACAATCATACTTCAGTGGCAATCGGACTTCAGTAAGAATCAAATTTCAGTGAAAATGAAATCACTGAAAATCAACCAGTGAAGACTTCCGTAAGAAATTCACTTTACTGAAAATTATAGTGTATGTGAATTACTTGGTTTATTCGTGTTCTTATATTTTAAAGATTGTCTTTCTCTATATCTGCCTGTTAATTCATTCACTTATGTGTTTATTGGTATTCATTATCCTTTTTACTTGGCCATTGGTGAATGCGTTTATAAGTGAACATTTGATTATAAGTGTATAGCATGAGGCATTCTAGTAAGTGCAAAATAGGTAATACGTAAGTGTTTTCACACAGTTTTTTTGGTAAATACTTATAAAAATAAGTTTATAAGTATTAAGAGTATGATATTATAAGTATGAGGACAGTGTGGATCCCCCTTTTTGATATTGAGGAGCGTTATCAGAATGAATATAAGTATGGTTATGTAAATGTTGGGAGAAGGGCGATATAAGTGTTGATAGAAATGCGAATGTGTTGGCAGCATGGGTATATAAGTGCTTGAGGAATGGTGATATAAGTGTTGGTAAAACGGTAATATGGTTATACAAGTGTTGGAGAATGGCGATATGTGTTGGCAGTATGACGGATGTGTTGGCAGCATGACGGATGTGTTGGCAGCATAATCATATTGGTGTTGGGAGAATCGCTATTTATGTTGGCAGCATTATTAAGTGTTGGGAAAATGACGTGAACGTGTTGGCAGCATGGGGATACAAGCATTGTTGCATGTAAATAAATGACAGTCGTATGAAATGAAGCACTTTCTGCCACAGCCTGAGATACCAAGTACCAACAAAGTGAGCTTAGTGTTGGCAATGCCACCAGAAGGGGAGGATTAAGCGGTGTCAAACGGTGACGAACAAGATTGGGAGGAGAGAGAGAGAGAGAGAGAGAGAGAGAGAGAGAGAGAGAGAGAGAGAGAGAGAGAGAGAGAGAGAGAGAGAGAGAGAGAGAGAGAGAGAGAGGGAAGGGAGAGAGAGGAGAAAGAGAGGAAGAGGGGGTGGTTGTAGAGACTTCATGGGTGGGGCTGAAAGAGGGGGTGGGGGAAGAGGGAGGGAAACAGGAGTGGGGTGGAGGCTGAAGTGAGGGGGAGGGGCGAGAGGCACGAGGGGATCCTGAAGTGGGGGGAGGGGGAGGGGGAGGCACTGGGTCTACAGCCCGGCAGACTAGATCAATACACAGGCTAGAGGGGAGAGAGGAGAGATGGAGAGAGAGGGAGAGGGAGAGAGAGAGAGCAAAGAAAAGGAGAGAGAGAGAGAGAGAGAGAGAGAGAGAGAGAGAGAGAGAGAGAGAGAGAGAGAGAGAGAGGGGGGGAGGGGAGAGGGGTAGAGAGGGGAAATAGAGGGAGGCAGAAAAGAATGAAAGAAATTTAATGAAATATAGTGAGAGGCAAATACTAGGAAGGGAGAGTGAGAGAATGTAGGGGGAATTGGGGAAGGGGTAGATAAGAAGGCTATTGATAAAGGTGATAAGAATAGTAAGAATATGGTGATAATGATAGCAACAACACTACAATAATAAGGATGATAATATTAATGAAAGTAGTAGTAATTTTCATATTAATATTATTAATAATGATTATAATACTAATAATAGCAATGATGATAATGGTAATATTAATAATGATACTGATAATGATAATAATGATAGTAATAATAATAATAATGCTAATGATAATAATTATTATGTTAATAATAATGAGAATAATGATGGCAACAACAATAGTAAGAATAAAGTTGATGATAGTTGTAGTAATGATAATGATATTAATAATGATAATGACATAAAAGATGATGATAATGATTAAAGCATGGTAGTGATAATTAGAAAAAAAAAATTATGATAGTGACTATTAACACTAATAATAATGGTAACGATAATAGCAATGCTGTTGCTGTTTATGATAATAGTAATGATAATAATCGTAATGATAATGATAGCAACAAAATAACAATGATTTTAACAATAGTGATGATAGTGATAATGACAATGGTAATGTGATAATGATGATGGTAATGATAATGATAGTAATCAAGATGGTAATGATGATGATAATATTACTGCTACTACAGTAACAGAAATAACTACTACTACCAATATCGATGATAATGAAAATGATAACAACCATAATAATTGTTATGATAATGATGATGATAATAATAATAATAATGATAATGATAATGACAATAATAACAAAACAATAATACAATGATAATGGTCAGATTAAGAAAAAAGATAGAATGAATAAAGGGAGACAAAAAGATGGGTGAAAGAAACAAACAAACACAATAGCGCCTCGTGAGGATGCGGCACCCATGCTTGAAGGAAGGAGGTGGGCGGATGCGGTGAGGCCGAGGGTGGAGCCGGTGCCAGATGTCCAGGGGGAAGGGGAGGGGGAGGAGATGGAGAGAGGGAGGGAGGGGTGGGAGGGGAAGGGGAGAGTGAGGAGGGAGGGGAGGGAGGGGAAGAGGAGAGGGAGGAGGAAGGGGAAGAGGAGAGTGAGGAGGGAAGAGGAGAGTGAGGAGGGAAGAGGAGAGTGAGGAGGGAGGGGGAAGGGGAAGAGGAGAGTGAGGAGGAAGGGGTGAGGGGAAGGGAAGAGTGAGGAGGGAGGGGGAGGGATGGAAGGGAGATTGAAGGGGAGGGGGATGGGTGTAGGGGAGAAGAGAGGGGAGGGGAAGGGGAGATTGAAGGTGGAGGAGGTTTAGGGGGCAGAGAGCGGGGTAGAAAGGTCGAGAGGGGATTGAAGGAAGGATTCAGAGGGAAGGAGGGAAGGAAGCAGACAGAGGGAAGTGAGGGAAAGGTAGGTCGTGGAAGGGAAGAGAGG
>NC_091552.1:14642438-14644938 GCF_042767895.1 Penaeus vannamei
ACAGCAATTTTTTTTCTTTCCATCTAACAGGGAGAACTCTCTTTATAAAAGTTCCAGGAAATATTGCGGTTTATATATCCCATGAGTGTTAATAATTCCCTGGCATGATTCCAGGCAAGGGAGCAAATGCTTTTTGCAACGACACACGCTGCCCCGGGACCTTCGATGTGCAATCCCGCAACTAGATTTTTAAAAACCTATAATGGGATTAATGTACTTGTCGGTATTTCGTTCACATGTGTACCTTTATCTCAATGGATGTTTATTCCACACAAGTCCGGAACCCATTTCCTCTCTTTTCCCTCCCCTCGCTTCCCTGATCCCCTCTACAACCTACAAGCCCCTCCCACCCCTCCCAACACGCGCCCACCACGCCCACCCACGCCCACCCACGCCCAAAACACAGCTGGCAAATGACGCAATCACTCGCCATTGCCGTCGTCTCCCTCTGACGCAGGCTACAGACCGCAAGGACCGGCGGGCTGGGAGCGCTCACAGAAAACGGAGATGCCCGCCTGCGTGTCATATCAGCGGTGCTTTTAAGTGCTTGCAAGAGGGTCTCTCTGCTGATTTCCCCCTTCTTTATGCACCTGTGTCTGCTTGATGAGGGGTGGGGTGTTGTATTGTCTGCTGTTGTATGTTTTTTTTGTTGCTTTTGTTGGTTGAGGGGTATTTTTTTTTTTGCTTGGTTTTGTTTCTTCTTTCTACTTTTTGTTTTCTTACTTTTCTGTATCTTCTCTCTACTTTTTTTGTTTTCTTTTCTGTATGTTGTTTCTCTCTCTCTCTCTCTCTCTCTCTCTCTCTCTCTCTCTCTCTCTCTCTCTCTCTCTCTCTCTCTCTCTCTCTCTCTCTCTCTCTCTCTCTCTCTCTCTCTCTCTCTCTCTCTCTCTCTCTCTCTCTCTCTCCTCTCTCTCTCTCTCTCCTCTCTCTCTCTCTCTCCCTCCCTCCCTCCTTTTCACTTCTCTGCTCTATCTTTCTTCCTTTCTCAATATCTTCCTCCTTTCCATTTGGTTCTGTTTGGCAATCTTACTCAAGATCATTTTGCAGTCTGACTTCATTTGTTTTGTCCTTCCCCTTCCCTTCTCCTTTCGTCAACCGTCATCCATTCTCATTCTCCCTTCTCTTGCCTTTCTCTGCCTTCCCCATCCCCCTCCACTTTCCTTCCGCTTCTCTCCCTTATGTCATCTTTTCCCTCCCTATCCCGCTTCTCGTTTCCCTTCACCCTCTCTCCCTTCTGCCATCTTTTCCCTCCTCCTCCCTTCCCCCTTCTTTCCCCTCTCCATCCCCTTCTCTCCGTTCTGCCATATGTCCCCTCCCTTCCCCTCCTCCCGCCTCAACCATTCTTCCGTCTCCCACTTTATCCTCCGTCTTTCATCCCTTCCCATTTCCCACCGACCTTCCCTTCCATCCTATTCCCGTTTCCCCTCCTTCCCTCCCTTTTCCATTCACCTTCCCTCCCTCTCTCTTGCCTGTCCACCTTTCCTCCCTCCCCTATACCCATTCACCTTCCTTCCCTCCCCACTTTCCCATACACTCTCACCTTCCTTCCTCTCTCCCTTTATCATTCACCTTCCTATCCTCCCTTCCCATACCCATTCACCTTCCTTCGCCCTTTCCCATTCACATTCCTTCCTTCCCTCTTGCCTATTCACCTCCCTTCCTTCCCCTTTCCCATTCACATTCCTTCCTTCCCTCTTGCCCATTAACATTCCTACCCTTCTTCTTGCCTATTCACCTTTCCTCCCTCCGTTATACCCATTCACCTTCCTTCCCTCCTTCCCCCCCTTTCCTATTCACCTTCCCTCCCTCTCTCCCCACTTTTCTATTCACCCTCCATCCCTCCTTCTCATCTTCCCCCCTTACCCCTCCTTATCTTCCCCTCCCCTCCCCCCCCCGCAACCCACGCTTTGCAACAATGTCAACAACTGATGATGCAACCTCATGCAACGGGGCGGGATTGAACACGAAGTAAAACTCGGTTCGTGTCCCTCCTTTGTTTGTGTGCTTTTGAGTGTGTTTGCGATTGCTTTGGGTTGTCAGTTTTTTTCTTGTGAGCAGGGTATATTTTATTTATTTATTTATTCATTTTTACTGTTTTTGTTTGTAGGGATCAGCGCTTGAGTGTGTTGTGTATGTGTTTGTAGGCCTCTGTACCTGCGTGTGAAGGGGGAATGTCTTTTTTATTAGCCACTGTGTGCGTGTGAAGTGTGTATGTTGTATGTGTTTGTAAGCTCCTGTGATTTCGTGTAAAGCGTGTATGTTGTATTTGTAAGTTATCTTCTGTTTTTGCGTGTGAACTGTGTATGTTGTATGTGTTTGTAGACCTATGTGATTTCGTGTGCCATGTGTATGTTGTATTTGTAAGTTATCATCTGTGTTCGCGTGTAAAGTGTGTATGTTGTATGTGTTTGTATGTGTTTTTCATTTATGTGTGCATCATTTCGTGTAAAGTGTGTATGTTGTATGTGTTTGTAAACCTCTGTGATTTTGTGTGCCTTGT
>NC_091552.1:14649938-14652438 GCF_042767895.1 Penaeus vannamei
ACTTATGTGCTGAGAAGTTAATGAAACTTTGTACACATCCTTTTGATTTACAGATTTTCCCTCGATTGATTAATAATTCTTCCATTGATACATATATTGCAGTTTCTCAATATTAAAGAATATTGCATAAACCGGATAAACGAGTTACTCAATTTAGCCTTCTCTAGTTTTTTTGCGTTTTTTCTCTTTTTTTTCGGTGACGGTTGAACCTCCCGGTAAAAGGCTGGAACAGGTCCGTTATCCAATCAACCGGGACTAATTTGGTCTGTGCGGATGAAGTTGTTTAAATGATAAAATTCGGTTCGTCTGTCAGTCCGTCTGTTCTGTTTTCTCTTCTGTTCTGTTCTTTTCTGTCCTGTTCTGTCTGTTTTGTCTGTCTGTCTTGTCTCTTTCTTCTTCTCCTTCTCTCACTTTCTCTTTTTTTGTTGTCTCGGGTTCTCTCTCTCTCTCTCTCTCTCTCTCTCTCTCTCTCTCTCTCTCTCTCTCTCTCTCTCTCTCTCTCTCTCTCTCTCTCTCTCTCTCTCCTCTTTCCTTCGTTCTTATCCCTCCTTTCCCTTTCATCTAAACTTCTTATCCCTTCCTATTCCTCCTTCCTGCTTTATTCCCCTTTCCCTTATCCCACACCTATTCATTCCTTTTTGTATTCCTTATCCCCTCTCCCATTTTATCTCTCCACTCGCCTTTTTCTCCTTTTATTACCCATTTCCTATTCCCTCAAACCATGTCTCTTTCCCCATACCTTCCTCCTCTCCTCTTTCTTGCTATCATTCTACCCTTTTTCTCCCCACCATTTCCCCTCACCCACGACCTACACCGCCTTCCCTCCCCTCATCAGTTCTTTCCTCTCACGTCCCCTCGCTCTCCTCTTTTACCCTTCTAATGCTACTTCCAAACAGCCCACCCCCCTCTTCTCCCTTTCCTTCATTTTTCTTTCTTCCCCTTTATCCTCCTTTTCTCTCCTCCACCTTACCTCCTCTTTCCTTCGCCTCATAGTCTCTCCCTCTCCTATTCCTCGTCCTTCCACGTAACCTCATATCCTCTCCATTTCCCTCCCTTTCTTTTCACCCCACAACCACCTTCTCTCCTTCCTCACCCCCTCTCCCTTCCTCTCTCCCCTCTCCTACCTTCCCCTCTCCTACCTTTCCCCTCCCTCTCCTACCTTCCCCTCCCTTCTCTCCCTCTCCTCTCCCTCCCCCTTCCTTCTCCTCTCTCCTACCTCTCCCCTCCCTCTCCTCTCCCCTCTACTACTTTTCCCCTCCTCTTCTCTCCCTCACCCTTCCATCATCCTTTACTCTCTCCTCTCCTACCTTTTCACTCCCTCTCCTCTCTCTCCTCTGCTATTTTCCCCTCCTCTCTCTTCTCCTTCATCCCTCCACTTTCCTTTCTCCCCACCCTCTTCTCTCCCTCACCCTTCCTTCTCCCCTCCCTCTTCTCTCCCTCACCCTTCCTTCTCCCCTCTCCTACCTTTCCTTCCCCTCTCCCCTCCCCTTCCTCCGCCCCCTCTACAGCCACCAGAGGTGCGTCACGCCCGCCGAAATGAATCGCGATTAAGGAATAGTTGCGCGGAGTTTTGATATGTATGCAAATCCGTCTCCGGCATCGGGAATATTGCAGAATATTGCAACCGATTCGTAAATATGCCCGAGCGAAATTGCAAGATCGGCGTGGATGTGTGGGAGTGTGTGTCTGGGCGAGTGTTTGTCTTTGTTTTGTGTGTGTGTGTGTGTGTGTGTGTTGTGTATTTGTAAGTAAGGTAGGGAAGGTAGGGAGAGGGGAAGGGGAGAAGGGTAGGGGGAGGGAAAGGGGGAAGGTAGAGGAGGGGAAGAGGTAAGGGAGGGGGGAAGGTGGAAGTTAGGGGGAGGGGAAGGAGAGAAAGGGGTAGGGGAAGGGAAGAGGGGGAAAGGTTAGGGGGAGGGGAGAATGAGGTACAGGGAGGGAGGAAAGAATGGCGAGAAAAACGGAAAGGGTGGAGAAAGGGTAGGAAAGGAAGGCGGGAGAGAGAAAGATAGAGAGAGAGAGGAAAAATGGGGATAGAATAGCAGAAAGAGAGAGATAGGAAGAAAGGAGAGAGTAAAAAAAGAGAAAAAGGAAGAATGGTGAGAGTAGAAGAAAGAGAGAGAAATATGAAGAATGGAGAGAGTAGAAGAACGAGAAAGAGAGAGAGAGAAATACGAAGAATGAAGAGAGTATAGAAGAAAGAGAGAAATATTAAGAATGGAGAGAGTAGAAAAAAGAGAGAGATAGGAATAAGAAGAGAGATATGAAGAATGTAGAGAATCGAAACAAATAGATAGGAAGAATAGAGCGAGAGGGGAAGAATGGAGAAGGGGAGGAGTGGTGAGGATAGATGGGGAGGAAGGTAGTTGCGTGTCTGGGTGAGAGAGAGAGGAAGAATGGAGAGAGTACAAGAAAGATATAGAGATCAGATTAGAGATTGTAGAAAAGAGAGGCAGATAGGAAGAATGGAGAGAGATATGAAGAATGGAGAGAGTAGAAGAAA
>NC_091552.1:14677438-14684938 GCF_042767895.1 Penaeus vannamei
ATATATGTACATGTATGTATTATGTATGTACATATATGTATGTATGTATGTATGTTAATTCGGTCAACATCCATTGCTTGTGCATTTAAGTACCGACACGGCTGTCATTTGTATTATTTTTGTTGTTATTTATATGATCATTTTTTTCATTATAATCATTATCATTTTAATCATCATATCATTATTATTACTATTCCTGTCGTCATTATCATTATCTTTGTCATTATTATTATTATTATTATTATTATTATTATTATTATTTCTATGATTATCATTATCTTTATTATGAGTTTTATTTTTGTTATTATTTTTATTTAATTTATTATTTTTTTTATGTTATTGTCATAAATCATATTTTGTTATGAATATTATTATTATCACTATTATTATTATTGTCACTATCATTTAATGTTATTATTATCATTACCACTATGTCACTCTCTTCATTGAATCTTAAACATATTTGGAAATTCAAAAATGAAGAGAGGGAGGGAGAGGGAGTGTGTGAGTGTGAGTGTGAGTGTGTGTGTGTGTGTGTGTGTGTGTTTGTGTGTGTGAGTTATTATTATTATTATTGTTATTTTATTATTATTATTAATATTATTGTTATTTTATTATTGTTATTATTATTATTGTCATTTTATTATTATTATTATTATTATTATTATTATTATTATTATTATTATTATCATTATCATCATTATTGTGATTTTTAATGTTATTATTGTTGTTATTATTATAATTATTAATATTATCATTACTATGATTATCATTATCATCATCGTCATCATCATCATCAAAATTATCATCATCACTATCATTATTATTACCATCAAAATCATTATCATCATCATCACTATTATTATGATAATAATAATAATTATTATTATTGATATTATTACTTTCATTAATATTATTATCATTATCATTGTTATTATTATTATTATTATTATTATTATTATTATTTTTATTATTATTATTGATATTATTATTATTGTTGTTATTATTATCATTATTATTATTATTATTATCATCGTTATTGTTATTATTATTATTATGATCATTATTATCATCATTAGTATTGTTATGACAATGTTGTTATTGTTATTATTATTATTTTGATTACTGTTTTGTTGTAGTTATCATTTATAATATAATTGTCTTTGTATATGCTTTATTTCTCGTCATGAACTGACTAAGTAGTTGTGCATTCTTTTAATACACGTTTCCCTGTGTCCGATTGCGTGAAGGAGGCTGCATTTAAGATTACTGCAATAAGTATAATCCTAAGTGTATGCGTTCCATACATTGCAAAGCTGTTAAGACTGCATGACAATGATATTGCAAAGCCACCTCGTGAGAAACATTTTGGCTGCGAGGGAAATAATAACAGCCGACAGATAAAATAAAAAAAAGAGTTGTGAATTTAATATAAAGGAAGAGGTGTGTTTGGGTAAAAGGAAGATGGGGATGAAGAAGATAAAAGTATGGAAAGAGAAGAAGAACGAGGAGATGGCGATGATTGTGGAAATGACGATAACGATAATGATGATGGGAAGAAAAAATAGGAGGAAAGTAATAAGAAGCGAAATGATAAGAATGATGATAATGGAATAATAATGATAATGGTGCTAATAGTAACAAGAAGAAGAAGAATGGGAGGAGGAAACAGAAAAAAGAACACTAACAGAGAGCCAGAACTTTAAGACAAGAAAGAGAAAATGAAAAAGAGATAAAACAGCCAAAATTCTCCGTGTAAGAACTTAAGAAAAAGTGACGAGAAATTGTCTCTGGAAACAAAGACGCATTATTTGGAAAGAGAAAAAGATTATTTGACCGAAAAGACAAGACACAAGAGTGTGAAAATTTCTTGATGAAAAGGAGTCATCATTCGTCAAAGGAAGTCTGTTATTGCATCCATTACTTAAATTGTCATTATCACCAACATTATCACGATCACCATCACTATCATCGCTATTAACACAACAGCAACAATACCAGTCGTGTACTACTATTACTATTTCTACTACCAATGATGATGGTAATGGTAATGGTAATGATGATGATAATGATAATACTCATAATGATAATGATGATATTCATAATGATGATAATAATCGTGATAGTGATAATGATAATAATAATGATTATGTTGATGATAATAATAATTATGATAATGGCGATGATAATAATGGTAATGATGTTAACGATCTTAGTAATAGTTATGATGATAGTAATAAGGATCATGAGAGTTATGATAATGATAATGATATTTTTTATTATTATGATCATAATGATAATGCTGAGAATGAGGATAATATGGTTAATAATAACAATGATAATGGTAATGAAAATAGTAATAAAAGCAATGATATTGATGGTAATAACAATGGCAGTGATGATATTGATAATGATAATGATAAAAAGGACCAGTCAACACATGTTTCATTTGTTATCCTTTATTGTGCAATATCCTATAACCATTGCAAATAATTTCTTCCCTATGCATTTGGAACGTGTCCCGGAACATTTAATCTCACATCTAATCCATTTTAATCCTTTTCAGAGTCCCTAAACGTGACGAGAGTTATGGAATACGGTAAGATATGAAATTAGCGTGTTTACTTGTGGAATATGTAAGATTAATAGGAGTTACGTGCGCATTACTAAACAGAAATAGTAAATGGACTGAGGCATATACATGGGTATGTATGTACATATTTAAATTTTATTTACATAATATTAATGATAATTATGATAACAATAATAAAATATAATATTAAGGTGTTAATAATAATTAAATGATTATAGTAATGATATATTAATAATGATAATGGTAAGAAAAATAACTAGTGTGATGTAATACAAGTATAGGATTATAAAGGCATTTCTGGATTCTGCGTCATTAGCATAATGTGGTTCAAGTCCATGGACTGAAGTTAATGGATTGTAGAAATAAATATATCACCGTATATTTGTGAACTTTTCTTTAAAGAGAAAAATGAAATGCAAGCCACTCATGTTTATTAATTTTGAAACTGAAAGTACCGTTGATAATGGTAAGTAGATATTAAAAATAAGAGAGTGGGGGAAAAAGAAGGGCAGAGAGAGAGAAAGAAAGAAAGAAAGAAAGAAAGAAAGAAAGAAAGGGAAAGATAGGGGAGGGAGGGAGAGAAGGAAAGATAAAGTGAAATGTAGAAAGATAAATATAAATAGATATAAATAGATGAGTTTGTAGGTAGGTAGGTACATAAAATGATAAATTGATAGATAGGTTGGTAGAGAGATGATAGGCTGATGGAAATGTATATATATATATATATATATATATATATATATATATATATATATATATATATATATATATATATATATATATATATGTATATGGGAGGGAGGGAGGGAGATAGATAGATAGGTTTGTAGGTAGGTAGGTAGACAGATAGGTAGGTAGGTAGGTAGATAGATAGATAGAGATAGAAAGTACACCGAGCCCTTACCTGGAGGCACGGGATACTTTCTAGGGGGGGGGGGGGAGTGGGGCATGGAATGATATGGGAATTATGGCGTCGAATTATACCGAATTTTATTTCACATGCATCACCTATATATTATTATCTTTTTCATATCAATAAATTGGGATCTTTCCATAGGATGTTCTTGTACTATGGCTATTGACACCATTACGCTATCCATAACGAGTAATAACTGAATTAGATAAGATAACAGACATTGAGCGGGGGCCATAGAGATTATTATATATTGGTCGGTGGCCACAGAATGAAAAAGGTTTTGAACCATTGGATTAGTTATACAGACTGACATACAAAAATACAAAGACTAAGTGTAGATAGATAGACAGACAGACAGGTAGGCAGGCAAACAGGCAGGCAGGCAGAGAAACAGACAGTCAGAACACACCAACAGATCGATAGAAGCCACATAAATTGCAGTAGGTTCCAAAGCAAGGATTTGGACCAAGGTAACTACACTTAATTCACTTTCCTTATGGGCATTATATATCAGAGAACAAATAGTATTGACTCTGGCAGCCATCACTTTCCCAGAATTACTCATTATATCATTGTAGCGTGTTGGTACAAGGTCGTTGAGCAAGATGTGTGCATTTGCATGGGGAACGGATGAAGAAGGAAGAGAGAAGAATAATTAATAATGGATAAGGAGGGAAAGAGATAAGGAGAGAGAAGTGAAGGAAGGTAAAGAGAGAAGGAGAGGGGAGATGGGAAGGAGGGAAAGAGGTCAGGAGAGAAGAGATGTGAAGGAGGGTAAAGAGAGAAGGAGAAGGGAGATGGGAAGCAAGGAGAGAGATAAGGAGAAAAGAGATGTGAAGGAGGGTAAAGAGAGAAGGAAAAGGGAGATGGGAAGGAGGGAAATAGATGTTTACTTAGATGTATATATGGATGGGGAAGGAAACAGAGAGAGGTGAGAGGGGAATCGAAAGGATGACAGGAGACATAGAAAGAGAGAAGTAAGAATAGATGAAAGAGGGAGAGGGGAGAAAGATACAAAGAAAGAGAGAAAGAAAGGGGAATAGCGGGAGAAAGGGATGGAGGAGGAGAAAGGTAAATGAGGAGGAAGGAAAGAGTGAAAGGGAAATGGCAATGTAGGGAAAGAGCGAAGGAAAGATAGAACAAGGAATTAAGGAAAAGTATGAAAAGAGGACCTAAGATGGAAATCGAAGAGGAAAAAAAGATAAACAACGTGAAAAACTAAGCTAGAATGGAAGAAAGGAAAAAGGGAGAAGGTATAGAATACAACAAAAGTAATACAAGTGAAATAAGGTGGAAGAAAAAGAAATAAAGAAGGAGGTTGCTGAAAGAAAAAGGGAGGAGGAAGCATTGGTTCAAGGAAGAAGGAAAGAGGAAACAGGTGGTTCAAGGAAAAAAAGAAGCAGGTGGTTCAAGGAAGAAAGAAGCACGTGGTTCAAAGAAAAAAGCAGGTGGTTCAAGGAAGAAAGAAGCAGGTGGTTCAAGAAGAAAGAAGCAGGTGGTTCAAGGAAGAAAGAAGCAGGTGCTTCAAGGAAGAAAGAAGCAGGTGGTTCAAGAAAAAGAAGCAGGTGGTTCAAGAAAAAAGAAGCAGGTGGTTCAAGAAAAAAGAAGCAGGTGTTCAAGAAAAAAGAAGCAGGTGGTTCAAGGAAGAAAGAAGCAGGTGGTTCAAGAAAAAAAGAAGCAGGTGGTTCAAGAAAAAAGAAGCAGGTGGTTCAAGAAAAAAGAAGCAGGTGGTTCAAGGAAGAAAGAAGCAGGTGGTTCAAGAAAAAAGAAGCAGGTGGTTAAAGGAAAAAAGAAGCAGGTGGTTCAAGAAAAAAGAAGCAGGTGGTTCAAAGAAGAAAGAAGCAGGTGGTTCAAGGAAGAAAGAAGCAGGTGGTTCAACGAAAAAGGGAGCAAGCAGGTGGTTCA
The DNA here is from genome assembly GCF_042767895.1 of Penaeus vannamei. Classification (NCBI taxonomy): domain Eukaryota; kingdom Metazoa; phylum Arthropoda; class Malacostraca; order Decapoda; family Penaeidae; genus Penaeus; species Penaeus vannamei. Next base: position 14,682,856 of record NC_091552.1, read on the forward strand.
AGGAAGAAGGAAAGAGGAAGCAGGTGGTTCAAGGAAGAAGGAAGGAAGAAGCAGGTGGTTCAAGGAAGAAGGAAAGAGGAAGCATGTGGTTCAAGGAAAAAGGAAGAAGCAGGTGGTTCAAAGAAGTAAGGAGGAAGGAGGTGGTTCAGGGATTAAGGAAAGAGGAAGTAGGTTGTTCAAGGAAGCAGATGGTTCAAAGAAGGAAAGCGGAAGCAGGTGGTTCAAGGAAGAAGGAAGGAGGAAGGAGGTGGTTCAAAGAAGAAGTAAAGAGGAAGGAGGTGGTTCAGGGATTAATGAAAGAGGAAGTAGGTTATTCAAGGAAGCAGGTGGTTCAAGGAAGAAGGAAAGAGGAAGCAGGTGGTTCAAGGAAGAAGGAAGGAGGAAGGAGGTGGTTCAAGGAAGGAGGAAGCAGGTGGTTCAAGGAAGAAGGAAGGAGGAAGCAGGTGGTTCAAGGAAGAAAGAAGGAGGAAGCAGGTGGTTCAAGGAAGAATGATAGAGGAAGCAGGTGGCTCAAGGAAGAAGGAAGGAGGAAGCAGGTGGTTCAAGGAAGAAGGAAAGAGGAAGCAGGTGGTTCAAGGAAGGAGGAAGCAGGTGGTTCAAGGAAGAAAGAAGGAGGAAGCAGGTGGTTCAAGGAAGAATGAAAGAGGAAGCAGGTGGTTCAAAGAAGTAAAGAGGAAGGAGGTGGTTCAGGGATTAATGAAATAGGAAGGAAGGAGGAAGGTGGTTCAAGGAAGGAAGGGGGAAGCAGCTGGTTCAAGGAAGAAGGAAAGAGGAATTAGGTGGTTCAAGGAAGAAGGAAAGGAAGCAGGTGGTTCAATGAAAAAGGAAGGAGGAAGCAGATGGTTCAAAGAAGGAAAGCGGAAGCAGGTGGTTCAAGGAAGAAGGAAAGAGGAAGCAGGTGGTTCAAGGAAGAAGGAAGGAGGAAGCAGGTGGTTCAAGGAAGATGGAAGGAGGAAGCAGGTGGTTCAAGGAAGAATGAAAGAGGAAGCAGGTGGTTCAAAGAAGTAAAGAGGAAGGAGGTGGTTCAGGGATTAATGAAATAGGAAGGAAGGAGGAAGGTGGTTCAAGGAAGGAAGGGGGAAGCAGCTGGTTCAAGGAAGAAGGAAAGAGGAATTAGGTGGTTCAAGGAAGAAGGAAAGGAAGCAGGTGGTTCAATGAAAAAGGAAGGAGGAAGCAGATGGTTCAAAGAAGGAAAGCGGAAGCAGGTGGTTCAAGGAAGAAGGAAAGAGGAAGCAGGTGGTTCAAGGAAGAAGGAAGGAGGAAGCAGGTGGTTCAAGAAAGAAGGAAGGAGGAAGCAGGTCATTGCCAACTCTGAAAGCAATTCCAACATGACCATTTGGAGCTCAAAGGACTATTTCTGTACCAAAAAGCTTTAATCTCCTGAACAATAAAAAGTGGAATTTTCGTCTTCCTTTTGTTATATGTTTCCACCCTTTTTCGTGTTCTTTGAGATTCTTTCGTCTTTTTTTTATCAGTTTGCATAAAGAAAAGTCGTTAATTGTCTTTTCAGTTTATGTATTTCCACGTGCCTGTGTCTCCACTTGCGCTTTTAGGTTTATGAAAATATGTTTTCTTTTATTTTATAAATACGTATATGCATACATACATAAGTTTATACATATGTGTATGTGAGTGTGAGTGTGTGTGTATGTATGTGTGTGTGTGTGTGTGTGTGTGTTTATGTATGAATGAATGTATGTATGTACAGTATGTATGTATGCATGTATGTCTATATACAGACACAAACGGAGAGAGAAACACGTGCGTATAGCAATGCAATATATATAGATACATACGCTTGTTTATATATACGTTACTCGTATTCGTGTCTACTTGTGTACAAAGGTACGCATTCATTCCGGTGTCGCAAGTACGCTATATGCAACTCCAAACAGAGCAACTCCACGAATCTCCTTGAAATGAGTGTTGTTCTTGCAAACTCTCTTGTTGACCTTCTTTCCTGTGTGACCTCTTGACCTCCCCTCTCCTTCCCTCCCCGCTCCCTTAGGCCTGTTCTCTTTATGCTATTCATTGGCGTGTTCTTAAGCCTCTCTTGTTTACTCCTTTGTTCCAATTTCTTCTC
>NC_091552.1:14689938-14692438 GCF_042767895.1 Penaeus vannamei
CCAACACTCTAACCGCTGCACCACACAGTACACCAGAGAGGAGAGGAGAGAAGAGAAGAGAAGAGAAAGAGAGAGTGAGTGAGTGAGTGCTGAGAGAGAGAGAGAGAGAGTGAGTGAGTGCTGAGAGAGAGAGAGAGAGTGAGTGAGTGAGTGAGTGCTGAGAGAGAGAGAGAGTGCTGAGAGAGAGAGAGTGTGCTGAGAGAGAGAGAGAGAGAGAGAGAGAGAGTGCTGAGAGAGAGAGAGAGAGAGAGAGAGAGAGAGAGAGAGAGAGAGAGAGAGAGAGAGAGAGAGAGAGAGAGAGAGAGAGAGAGAGTGCTGAGAGAGAGAGAGTGCTGAGAGAGAGAGAGAGAGAGAGAGAGAGAGAGAGAGAGAGAGAGTGCTGAGAGAGAGAGAGAGAGAGAGAGAGAGAGAGAGAGAGAGAGAGTGTGTTGAGAGAGAGAGAGAGAGAGAGTGCTGAGAGAGAGAGAGAGAGAGAGTGCTGAGAGAGAGAGAGAGAGAGAGTGCTGAGAGAGAGAGAGAGAGTGAGTGAGTGAGTGAGTGCTGAGAGAGAGAGAGAGTGCTGAGAGAGAGAGAGTGTGCTGAGAGAGAGAGAGAGAGTGCTGAGAGAGAGAGAGAGTGCTGAGAGAAAGAGAGAGAGAGTGCTGAGAGAGAGAGAGAGAGGGTGCTGAGAGAGAGAGAGAGAGAGTGCTGAGAGAGAGAGAGAGAGAGTGCTGAGAGAGAGAGAGAAAGAGTGCTGAGAGAGAGAGAGTGCTGAGAGAGAGGGAGAGAGAGAGAGAGGGAGAGAGAGAGAGAGAGAGAGAGAGAGAGAGAGAGAGAGAGAGAGAGAGAGAGAGAGAGAGAGAGAGAGAGAGAGAGAGAGAGAGAGAGCTGAGAGACAGAGAGTGCTGAGAGAGAGCGAGAGCTGAGAGACAGAGAGAGCGAGAGCTGAGAGACAAAGAGAGCGAGAGCTGAGAGACAGAGAGAGCGAGAGCTGAGAGACAGAGAGCGAGAGCTGAGAGACAGAGAGAGATGAGGGAAGAGAGTGCTGGCAGATAGGAGAAAAGGAATAGAGTTTGAGAGAGAGAGGGAGTAGAAGTGAGAAGAAAAAGGGAGGCAGAGGAAGAATCAGAAAAGGATGGAGAAAGAAAAGAGGAACAAGGAAGGAAGAGGGATGAGAAAGAAGACAGAGGAAGAGTAAGAGAAAGACAAGGAGAGAGAGAGAGAGAGAGAGCGAGGGCCAGTAAGAGAGAAAACGGCTGATATACAGAGAGGGGTCAAAAGGGATATTCATAAAGCAACATCCAACTTAAATTTCTTCAAATATACCATGTTTACATGTGTGAATCAGTATATGTGTTTATATGTGCATCTATGCTTGCACATGCATGTTTATGTATATATGCGCATGTGTCTGCACGGTGCTTACATATATATCACACCAACGTGTATATACCCGCGCATGGTTAACCAGCGGTAAATACCACATCATGCACGGATCAAGCGCACAGCTAGGCTGAATGGAGGCACAGCTGTTGTTGAATCACAGGAGGCTTTTAATGAAGGATCATGAAAACCTTATTTTAGTCAGAATTACCACTATAACCAGCACTTACTTTCTGCTTTTTATGGTGAAACTGCGAAGAGAATAATGGTGAATTGAGAAAGAAATGACAAGATGGAAGGATTAAGAAAAGAACAAGGAGAAAATGATGGAGGAAGAGGAAGAACGAGCGTTAATGGGAAAGAAAGAAGGGAGGGAGGGAAAGAGAGAATAAAAAAGGAAAGAAGGTGAGAGGGAGAGAGTCAGACAGAGAGAAGGGAAAGGGGAGGGAGAAGGAAAGATAGGAAAGAAGAAAAGCAGGAGAAATAAAAGAAGGAGAGCGAATGAAGGAATGGAAATAAGAAGCAGGATCAGGTGAAGAGCGAAAAGGAATACTAAAGAAAGATGGGATGAAAACAGGAAGGGAATAAGCAGAAAATATTGTATTAGAAGACTCTGAAAGCCCAAAGTGCTTTTAATACTGGCACGGTTAAAACTTTTGGGCAAGACACAGCAAATATCACTCGGAAGACTTCGTATTTGACCTTCACAAAAAAGAGGGATAAAAAGAAAAAAGAAAAATCCTATCAAGGGATATGTGACTCTTATTCACAAGTAAGAGGCTCTTTAACCCTGTATTTTGTGTTTTAAAAGTTCTTATCGCTGTTCTGGTATATTCAGGTGAATGTGTATGTGTGTGTGTATATATATATATATATATATATATATATATATATATATATATATATATATATATATATATATATATAATTTCTTATCGATAATATTTCTATAGATATATGCAGAAATGTTATTTATTTATATGACATATCTTTTCATATATTGTTTGTTATATTTAATCATCGTATTGTCCATTCATTCACTTGTTTATATAAGCGTGTGAATATACAAGGTAGCGACTGATTTTTCCCATTTTCTTCCGTTTTTTTCTTCTTTTCATCCCAAACTTGCCAGAACTTT
>NC_091552.1:14697438-14704938 GCF_042767895.1 Penaeus vannamei
ATGCTTACGTGAATTTAGTGAGTTGACCTGCGCAAATGCATATGTGTTTATGGCATTAGCGATTCTGGGAAAAAATATTGTTCAAACTTCGTCTGATTATATTCGACATAAACTTGAAAAAATGTATAAGGTAAACTTTTATAAACTACAGTAAACATTGTTTAGGGAAAAACGAGAACAAAGGAAGACACTAAAAAGTGCACTGGCTTTTTTGTATACAAAATGTACACAAAAATTAATGTAAAATCTTACACATCATCTTCGCCCTATTTAGACTTAAAAAAAAAAGATAATGATAAATTAACATATAAAAAGGAAATGAGAAAAATATAGAAAAAGAGAAAGTAAAGGAACGTCCCGTGTAGTCTTTTAGAAGACCTGCTCTCTTTTCTCCCAAGCATTTTTTCGTCCCTGTATTTAGAGGCATTTGTATGCAGTTCCGGGAGGACTTACTTTTAATGAGTAAAAGACACGGCCAAAAAGGGTTAGTCTCTCCTTTCTATCCCTCTCCTCCTTCACCGTTAAACCCTCTCTCTCATCTCCCTTTTTTCATCTTCTGTCTATCTTCTTTTCCTCCTCCCTTCCCTCTTTCGTCTCTCTGATTTCCTCTCTTTCCTTTCTCCCTTTTGTCTCTTCATTCCCCCCTCTCTCGGCTTCCTTTTTTCTCTTTCCATTCTTCTGTATCTTCCTTCTCCCACCTCCTTTCTCTCTTCCCTTTCTTTCCTTGCCTTTTTTCACTTATTCTCTATTATCTCTCTTCTTCCTTTCCACTCCTTTCTCTCTTCATACTCTTCTCCTTCTCCTTTTTCTCTTTCTCTCTCCCTCTTTACCCATCTCGCTTCCTTTCTTTCATCTCTGCTACCAGCTTTTCTCTCTCCCTCTTCTATCATGCCCTGCTTCTTCGTTCTTGCCTGTGTGTATTTATGCATTCATTTATGTGTTCATGCATGTATTCATGTATGTTTAATGTATATTTTGCCTCGTAACCTTGATAGTTATAACCCCCCCCCCCCACACACACACACATACTTAAATGTATATATCTGTATACCCAAATATCTATTATATCTATAGCTATCTATCTATCGACCTATCGATATATACATATGTGTGTATATGTGTGTATATGTATATACATATACATATATATATATATATATATATATATATATATATATATATATATATATATATGTGTATATACATATGTACATATATGTATATGTATATGTATGTGTTTGTGTATGTGTACACATACACACACGTTGCTTGTATGTTAAAGAACAAAATCTTTTGAAATAACATACGATATATATATCCCTGATATTATAAAAAGGAAAAAATGCATCTTCCGGCTCGTTAAAGAAAAAGACAAAACGAAGCTAAATGAAAATTGCTCTGGTTTTAAGGACAACGATTGTCTTTTCTCTTTTTCTTCTATCACTACGAAAGAGGAAAGGAGAAAGCGAAATAAAGAAGAAAGAGGGAAAGGAAGGGAGAGTGTTAGAAATGATGACGAAATGATAGGGAGAATGAGAATGAAGAGGGGAGAGAATGAAAGGCGAAAAGAGGAGGAGGTAGCGAAAAGGAAAGAGTTAAAAGTGATCAAGCGAATCAGATGAAGAAAGACGGACGGACAGACACAGACAGACAGACAGACAGAGGGAGGGAGGGAGGGCGGGGAGAGAGACGGTTCACCCACCTTTGCATAATGAAGGCCAATCAAGACTCCGTTGAATTTCATAGCATGTTTTTGTGAATATAGATAGGCGGCTATAGAATCTGTAGACGATATAGACGCAGGGAAAAAAATGAAGAAGATATAAAAATATGTAATCGAATTGTGATGCAAGAAGAAACGGATTTACATCTAGAAATAGACTTGAAAAATAAGACATCCGCTTGGAATGGCGTAAACATAATAAAAAACATTTTATGTAACTGAATATTGAATCTAACACATATAACCTTCACATAACCGTATATATATCTAGACGTATATAGAAAGGTATTTCGGAGCCGATAAAAATGAAAAATGGTGAGGGTTTCTGACCATATGTTTTCGAATGCATTAGTCTGATGTTTGACTAGAATCCTCGTCGCCCAGGGATGTGTTCTGTCGTGTTCGCGTTTCCATGGGAATGTTCTGGAAGTAAGCCAGCTCACCCCGCTGCGCCTTCGGTGTGTTTCTCTTCTCGCTTCTCTGTCTTGTCTTTCTCCTTGTTTGATTCCGTCTTTCCAGGCCTGTTTTGTGTGTTTCTCGTGTTTTTTTTATATTGTTTTACTTTTTGGTGTTTTGGCTTTTGGTTCTTTTATATTTCTTTTGGTATTTTCGTCTTTATCTGTTTCGTATTCTTTGGTTTTGAATCTCTTTCTTTTTATTCCTTCTATTGGACGCTTTTCTTGCAGTCTCTTCTTTGATTCTTATATTTTTGTTTTTTTCTTTATGTATATATATATATATATATATATATATATATATATATATATATATATATATATATATATATATATTCTTTCTTTTTGCATCTCTGTCTTTCTCTCTTCATTATTTATTTTATCTTTTCACATCCTTCTCGCTTATCGTCCTCTTCCATTTTGCCATCTTTTATCTATTCATCGTATTCTCGCCTTCGAAAATTCTGTTCCCTTCATTATTTCCATTTTTCTCCCTTCCCTGTCTGTGGCCTCCCTCCTTAAAGGCTGCTTCTTCTCTCTCTATCCTTTGCCTCTTCATTTTTTGCTGCTCCTCCTGCTCTGCCTCTATTTATCCTACTTTCACCTATCCCATCCCTTCTTCTACATCTTGTCTCCCTCTCTTTTTTCTGCCCCTGTTCTCCTCCTTTTCCCCTTTCGACTCTTCCTCCTCCTCACCCACTTCCTCCTTCTTCACCACCACCACCATCATCACCATCACCTCCATCTCCACCTCACCTCCTCCTCCTCTCCCTTCCCCCTCTCTCATTCTCCTCCTCCTTCCCTTCATCTTCTCTTCCCACTTTCTTCAAACCCTCTTCCTAACAGTCTTTCTTCCTCCTCCTCCTCATCCGCCTTATGTCCTAACCAGCTATTAAAGAGATTCTTTCTCTTTTCTTGCTCTATGACCCATTGCATTAAAGCGCCCCGGGAGCGAGATATGTATGCACGAAGAAGCCCCTCTCCCCCTCCCCACTCCCACCCCACGTCTGTTTCCCCCGCGCTACGCCTTCCCCCTTCCACCCCATGTCTTTTTCTCATTCCCTCCCCATATCTCTCCCCCGCCCCCATCCCATGTCTTTTCTCCCCCCCCCTCCCCCTCCCAACCCCATGTCTTGTTCTCATTCCCTCCCCGCCTCCACCCCATGTCTTTTTCTCCCCCTCCCCCCTCTTCTCCTTTGTCTTGGGAATACCCGAATAATCCTTGCCAGAAGGTTTTCCTCGGAGTCCACGGTGCAGTCAGGAGGACGCTGTAGCATTAAGCGAACGTGAACTTCCTTACGGTGTCATCGGGAAAGATTCCGTGGGAGGAGAGCTCAAGAAACGCGGCCTTTGTCGAAGTCTCTCCTCCATTCCCCGCTTCTTCTCCGTTTTCTCATTATGTGGGATTTCATTTTTTTTTTTTTTTCAGATGTTTTTACCATCCTCTGTTTTGTTATTTTTTCGTTCTAATGTTGTAATTATCATAATAGTTATTGTTATGACTATCACTTCTTTTAGCATTATCATCAGCCTTCGCCATTATCATGGATCTTCTTATTATAATTATTGTTGTTATTATTATTTATATTACCATTGTTATTATTGCTGTCATCGTCGTCATCATCATCATCACCATCATCACCATAATTTTTTCATGAGATTCATCATTATTATTATTGCCATTATCATTATCATCGTTATTACTGGTATTATTTATTTTTATTATTGTTATCATTATTATGATCTTCATTATCGTAACTGTTACTATTACTGTTATTCTTCTTCTATATTATTATTGTTATTATTATTGTGGTTATCATTATTACCACTTTAATCATTATTGATATTGTCATTGTTTTACCATTATTATTATGATAATAAATGTTATTAGCACAGTTGTTTGCACTAGTTATCACTACAAACTATAATGTTCATTATCATTATCATGTTTTTCATTATAATTTTGAATATCATCATCATTATCATTACCGTTTCCATTATTATAACTGTTATTATTAGGTTTTGTTTAGTTTATTCATTTATTTTATTTGCATTATGATTTTATTTTGTTTATTTCTTTATTATCCTCGTTAAAACTTTGTCCCTCTTCTTATTCCGTTTACACACATGAAAAAAATATATGCCATGAAATAAATCCCAATAAATGAATTAACAGGAAAAACAAATGCCACACACTATATTAAACTTTAAACTGAATTTTTTTTTATGGCCAGTTTCCCCAAGTTAATAACTGTTACAGGGAATATTGAATCTCATGGGTATAGGAATCCAAAATATTACACGTAGCATGTAGTATTATTTTGCAAATATGATTTGGAAACTTCTCTTTATGAGATGATTATATTGCTTGAAAATCCTTTATCGTGTATGGATTTTGTAAGCTTGATGTATTGTTTGTTTGTTTTGTTATATGTGTATGTGTGTATGAATATATGTGGCCGTGTATAAGTGTATATGGATATGTATGCATGCGTTTATGTGCTTGTAACGTCATATACATATTATGTGCACACGCACACACACACACATATGTATGTGTGTGTGCATGTGTGTTTCTTTGTTTGTGCGAGGGCAGAAAAGATCGAGAGAACGATACAGAGAGAAAATGAAAAAGAAAGAAAAAATATATAGGAAAGAGAAAAAGAAACCGACATAAAATGCCAGGAAAGCGAACTTGAGGGGAAGGCGTGTCCAAATACATCAAAGAGGCGTGGCCAAGGAGGCGTGTCCAGAGAGGTGTGGTCTAGACGCATCCGAAATAGACGAAACAAAATCGGCAAAACATCAGAACAAGGAAACCCCAAGGAAGCCTCTTAAGGGTTTATGTAACATGCAAAGCTTCTCCGATCTTCTTGCACTCTTCAGGTCAAAGGAAACAGGAAAGAAAACATGATAAATAGAGGAATATAGAGATGTGTGGAAGGTAGAATCGAGTGAGGGTAGAATAGAATGATAATAGGAGGAGGGGGATGTGGATAAGAGAAAAAAATAGAAATATGGAAGTAAATGAATGAAAATGCACATAGAAATCAAGAATGGCATAAAGCAGAAAAAGATAATATTTACTTCAAATAGTCAGGAACCATAAGACGTGATAAAGGAACAAGACAAATCATGGAAAAGCATATTCCGAAACAGAAAATACATGTGACAGTGAAGACAGAAAATTATAAAGTGAGAACAGAAAACATGGAATAGGAAGAATTAAGAATCAAGACCATAATAGAAACGTAATAAAAGAGAGAAATTGGAAAAGGGAAAAACACTCATAAATAAAGAATAAAAACAGTCACACGGACTTCACAAAATGATGAACAGAGAGAGAATACAGAACTAAAATAAAAGAAGGGACAGAGTGACACCGTGAAAGAGAGAATAGAGAAAGACAAAATAACCAGAGAACGAGAGAAAACACCAAGAAAGGAAGAATAGAGGACAGAATAACCAGAGAATGAGAGAAGGAGGAGGAGGAGAACCAGTAATGGAAGCAAGAGTGAGGTTATTTCTGAAGTCAGGTCACGTCCGTTGTGTGACCTTTTCTCCCTGACCTTTTTTTTTTAGAATTGAGGTCACGTTCGTCTTGAGGTGTTTGTAAGCTTTTCTTCGTCTTCTTTCTGTGTCTGGTTGTGTGATCGGTCGTCTGTCTGTCTGTGGTGGGTGGATGTCTCCTTCCTTCGGTCTGCTTGTATGGCTGTCTATGTGTGGGTGTGTCTTGTTTGTGTCTGGTCGTATGTGTGGTTTTGTGTCGGGTTCTACTTCCATCCTCTTCCTGTCTCTCCTCTCATCTCTCTCTCCCTCCTTCGTTCCCTCCCTTCCCCCTCTCTCTTTCTCATTTTTTTCTGCATGCCTACATATTTGTCTATATATCTGTCAATCGGTATCTATCTACATCCATGTATGTTTATCTATCTACCTGACTGTCTTTCATCCAACCACCCAGTCTCTCTACCACTCTATCTACCTATCCCTCCATTCGTCCATCTACCTGTATATCTCATCCCTCAAGCCCCTTCAGGTAAAAGAAAACTCACACTTCTATAAAAACCCGGATGTGGGTGTTTACTCCTCCAAGACGCCTTCCCAATACTCTTACACGGCCTTAAGCGCTTCTGAGTGTAAGGAGGGAGGCAGGGAGGGGGGGGGGGTGACAAGACCTCCGTGCACCCTAAGGAGGATAAGATAAGGACGAAGAGTGTCTTAGAGTAAGAGGGGTTAGAGGAGGAGGAGGAGGAGGAGGTGGGTGAATAGGACGAGATGGAGGATAGGGATGATGGGGGAGGAGAAAGAGAATTGTCATAATCGTCATCGTATTTATCATTATCTTTATCGTCATCATCGGCATCATCAATCATCATCGCCATCATCATCATCATCATCATCATCATCATCATCATCATCATCATCATCATCATCATCACCACCACCACCACCACCACCACCACCACCACCACCACCACCACCACCACCACCATCATCATCATCATCATCATCATCATCATCATCATCATCATCATTATTATAACACCATCATAACCTTTATTGTTATCTTTATTATTACCACGTTTACCAGTTCCAATACTAGTGCAACTCGTACAATTCTATTTTTTTACCCTAATGAAGGTAAACCTGAATATGACAAAGGTAATGACCATGTCAACAGTCATAATTACTGTCAGTCAGTTCATGGAATTATAATCATAATTCCGATGAATATCATGTAAAATATAAACAAAAGAATAAAAAGAGAGAAACGGGGACCCTTCTCTTTTGATCTCAGACTCAAAGAAGAAGAAGAAGAAAGGTTTGCCATGAGTAGACTTGTTAAAGGAAGTTTGAGATGCGGCAGAAAACTCACTTTGCGGTAGCCGAGGGAGAGAGAGAGAGAGAGAGAGAGAGAGAGAGAGAGAGAGAGAGAGAGAGAGAGAGAGAGAGAGAGAGAGAGAGAGAGCAAGAACAAGAACAAGAACAAGAACAAGAACAAGAACAAGAAAGAGAGAGAGAGAGAGCGAGTGAGAGAGTGAAAGAGCGAGCGTGTGTGTATATATGTGAGAGAGAGAGAGAGAGAGAGAGAGAGAGAGAGAGAGAGAGAGAGAGAGAGAGAGAGAGAGAGAGAGAGAGACAGAGAGAGAGAGAGAGAGAGAGAGAGCAAGATAGAGAGTGAGTGAGAGAGTGAAAGAGTGAGCGTGTATGTATGCAAATGTGTGTGTGTGTGTGTGTGTGTGTGTGTGTGTGTGTGTGTGTGTGTGTGTGTGTGTGTGTGTGTGTGTGTGTGTGTGTGAGAGAGAGAGAGAGAGAGAGAGA
>NC_091552.1:14709938-14712438 GCF_042767895.1 Penaeus vannamei
AAGAGAAAGAGTGAGAGAAAGAAAATGAGAGGGGGAGAAAGAGAAAGAGTGAGAGGTAGAGAAAAAGAAAGAGTGAGAGGGAGAGAAAGAGAAAGTGAGATGGAGAGAAAGAGAAAGAGTGAGAGGTAGAGAAAAAGAAAGAGTGAGAGGGAGAGAAAGAGAAAGAGTGAGAGGGAGAGAAAAAGAAAGTGAGAGGGAGAGAAAAAGAAAGAGTAAGTGAGTGAGTGAGTGAGTGGGAGGGAGAGAAAGAGTAAGTGAGTGGGAGAGAGAGAGAGAGAGTAGATTTAATATCAGTTGATTGATAAGGAATTTTATGGAAGGAAATTGTTTAAAGGTAAAACGCTCAGGTACTTAAACTCAGCTTTGAACACAGGATATGTCACAACTTGAATAAAAGCAATATAGATATTGATGAAAAGTAGGCACATAAATCCCCCCCCCCCTCTCTCTCTATCTCTCTATCTATCTTCCACCTCTCTCTCTCTATCTATCTTCCACCTCTCCTTCTCTCACTCACGCAAAAATAACAAATGAGAACATGAACATATTGCGGCACAGCAAATGATTAAAACATGTTACCGCCTTGACATGAAAATGTATGCCAATGTCCGTTGCGCATATGTTGCTCCGTCCACACGCCGCTCTCTCCCCGCATGACGCAGCATGGTGGAGGTTCAAGCGATTATCGTTCATCAGACGGAATGGCTTCGTCGTGCCGTTTTTCATTCGTGCGGAAATGTGCGCGAAATGTGCCGGATGAAATGAGGGATGAGGTGGCCGGCCGCGTCCATCAGGACAGGAATGGGAGGGATTGAATGTCCGAAATGGGTGGGAATTCATGGCGGGAATTGGTGGGAATTGAATCATAGGGATAGGCTGGAACTGATGCGTTGGACGAGATCACTATGTCAGGTGTAACAAGTTCGTCGTCGCCCTTTCTATCCGTGCGTAAACAAGGTACGAAATGCGTTGGATGTAAGATGCGAAGATTGAAGTTATAGACGTGCTTACGCATGAATATATATATATATATATATATATATATATATATATATATATATATATATATATATATATATATATATATAATATAATATATATATATATATATATATATATATATATATATATATATATATATATATATATATATATATATATATATGCATGTATGTATGTATGTATGCACGTATGTCTATGTATATATATGATATACGAGCTAAATGTGCATTGCATGAGCGAGATGCGTACCTATAGCTCAGTATGTCTTCGCCAAGACTTCATTTCCGGGGAGAGAATGACAATATCATTACATTTAATTAACACCCAAAACGCTGAGAACTTCGACTAAAACGAATAAACTAGGACAGAACAAACTCACTCTCTTCCACTCAAACACAATACCTTTCGTTCATATCGCCAGTAAAAGCCCCTACTTTACCCGAACCTTATTGAGATAAACGAACATTTCTCGTACATGGAGACGGATGCATTCTCAATCGACCAAGACATCTTCAAGAAGATAACTTGATCGAGACTTGGTGTCTTCTCCACCGTGGCGAATGAAATACACTGGCGTACATACACAAACTTGTCTTCACAAACGTCTTTTCAAAGCGCGCCGGGAAGTTCTTGCATGGATTAGCTCAGAGAAAGAGCTGGGACGTTCTCCATGTCGATAGAGCTTTTGCAATACGTGCAATTAGAGAGTTAGAGGCTTTCAAGAGAGGACTGATAGAGACGCTGCCTCAAGTTGACTTCAAAGACGGAAGAGATTTTGGTTGGGAAGTGTGTCTGGAAGCCAGTTCTTGCGAGAAACTGGGGACTATTCGTAACTATAATAACGATGATGGCGAGATGCGCGATAAAGGTAAAAAACTGACAATATTTGTTATTACCGAAAATGAATGACTTTTCACATGCTTTTGAAATATATTAGATTCTAGTATCTGATTCTTATTCGTATTCTTAAATATTTGCTTTTGGGTCTAGTACAGTTGTGGTACAAAAAAAAAAGAAGATATCTTTTGGGTCTGCTGAATTGTAAATAGACACTCCCGTAGCTAAACATTTTTTTTGTAGTTTTTAGATTATAGTGATTTGAATTTATTTCCTTGATATCATAGCGCTTTGAGTCGACATGTAAAATGATATCTTTAGATACCTTTTTCCTAGAATTCTTGCTTAGGGTGTACGAAACGGTTATAAGAGAAAGTCATCTCTCTCTCTTTACCACACACACACACACACACACACATACATTCATTATTGTGTCTATGGATCAGTGGGTCCGAGTTTATGCATATATATATTACTCACTCCTTGCATTGCATTTTCTTCTCTGTCTACTCTCCATTTTTAAATCAGTTTCCTCCATTTCCAGTCGTCTTATAATTTGGCATTTCCATCTCCTCCTATCCCATACTTATTCCACTCTCCTTCCATTCCCACAGTCATCATTTTCTCCCTCTCTCCCCCCAGTGACTTGTTCGCCGGACAA
>NC_091552.1:14722438-14724938 GCF_042767895.1 Penaeus vannamei
CTGCAGTGAGCTCAGAGTCAACGAGCGAGTCCAGGGATGAGCCAAGAGGACTCTCGACTGCAGTGAGCTCAGAGTCAACGAGCGAGTCCAGGGATGAGCCAAGAGGACTCTCGACTACAGTGAGCTCAGAATCAACGAGCGAGTCCAGGGATGAGCCAAGAGGACTCTCGACTACAGTGAGCTCAGAGTCAACGAGCGAGTCCAGGGATGAGCCAAGAGGACTCTCGACTATAGTGAGCTCAGAGTCAACGAGCGAGTCCAGGGATGAGCCAAGAGGACTCTCGACTGCAGTGAGCTCAGAGTCAACGAGCGAGTCCAGGGATGAGCCAAGAGGACTCTCGACTGCAATGAGATGGTAATTGTCTCAGCATAGACCCGATATATAATGTGTGTGTTTGTGTGTGTGTGTGTGTGTGTGTGTGTGTGAGAGAGAGAGAGAGAGAGAGAGAGAGAGAGAGAGAGAGAGAGAGAGAGAGAGAGAGAGAGAGAGAGAGAGAGAAAGGAATTATAATAATAAGAGAGAGAGAGAGGGGGACAGACAGACAAAGTCAGAGACCCAGACAGACAGGTAGACAGAAAGTCAGAGACAGACAGACAGACAGACAGAGTCAGAGACAGAAAATCAGACACGGGCAGAAAGGCAAAGAAACAGACAGATAGACAGAAAGTAAGTCAGAGCCAAATAGATGATGAAAAATTTCACCGCCAACGAAGACGAGGACGACAGTGGCGCCACGAACACCGAGACCCAGACAGAATATTCGAATAAAAAGATAAAATATCACATCTCATAGATACACCAAAGGGACCCAGATGACACGAGCGTCCGGATAAATGAATAACGAAATGGTCTGGAGAGGAAGCTTATATATCGAGGTAAAAGGCAGGCAGGGTAAGAGAGACATGGCTGGATGAGGGAAAGGCAGGCCGGATTAACGAGAAAGATGGCCGGATAAGGAAAAGATAGCCGGATAAAGAGAAGTGGACGGATAAGAGAAAGGTAGGCAGGTAAGAGAGACATGCCGGATAAGGGAAAGACTGCCGGATAAAAGAGAAGTGGCCGGATAAGAGAAACACTGCCGGATAACAGAGAGGTTGTGGGATTTTGAAAGAATTTGATTGAGATTAGGAAAGTGTTATTTGGTGAGTGTGTACACGAGTAAAAGTCTATGTATTATGGTTAAGGTTATCTTCATTTATCGATTAATGTTTTATTTTATTTTCTTTCCTTTTTTTGTTATCATTTTCATATTTTTTCTTCTGTTCCTTCTTGTTCTCCTGCCTTGCTCTTCTTCCTCTTCTTCTTTTTCTCCTTCTATTCTTTTTCTTCTTCTTCTTCTCCTCCTCCTCCTCCTCCTCCTCCTCCTCCTCCTCCTCCTCCTCCTTCTCTTCTTCTTCTCCTTCTCCCTCTCCTTTTCTTCTTCTTCTTCTCCTCCTCCTCCTTCTTCTTCTTCTTCTTCTTCTTCTTCTTCTCCTTCTCCTCCGTCTCTTCTACTTCTTCTTCTTCTTCTTTTTCTTCTTCTCTTCTTCTTCATCTCCTCTTCCTCCTCCTCCTCCTCCTCCTCTTCTTCTTCTCTTTCTTCTTCTTCCTCCTCCTCCTCCTTCTCATCCTCCTTCCTCTTCATCATCTTCCTCATCTCCTCTTTCTTTATGGAGACGCAGAAATATCATCGCTGGATCTCTCTGGCAGTGTGTGATGTATTGAATTGCATCTCCTTGGCAGGTTGGAAGGGGAGGGAAGGAGGAAAAGAGGAAGAGGGAGAGGAGGAGGAAGGGGAGGGAAGGAGGAAAAGAGGAAGAGGGAGAGGGAGGGAAGGAGGAAGAGGAAGAGGGAGGAGGAAGGGGAGGGAAGGAGGAAAAGAGGAAGAGGGAGAGGAGGAGGAAGGGGAGGGAAGGAGGAAGAGGAAGAGGGAGGATAAAAGGGAGAGGAGGAGGAAGGGGAGGGAGGAGGAGGAAAGAGGAAGAAGGAAGAAGGAGGAAGAGGGAGGGGAGGAAGGAGGAAGGGGAGGAAGAGGGGAGGAAAAGAGGAAGAGGGAGGAGGAGGAAGGGGAGGGGGAGAAGGAGGAAAAGAGGAAGAGGGAGGGAAGGAGGAAGAGGAAGAGGGAGGGAAGGAGGAAGAGGAAGGGGACGGAAGGAGGAAAAGAGGAAGAGGGAGAGGAGGAGGAGGAAGAGGAAGAGGAAGAGGGAGGATAAAAGGGAGAGGAGGAGGAAAAGGGAGAAGGAGGATAAAAGGGAGAGAAGTAGGAAGGGGAAGGAAGGAGTAAAGGAGGAAGAGGGAGAGGGAGGATATAAGGGAGAAAAGGAGGAAGGGGAGGAAAGAAGGAAGAAACGAAGAGAGAGAGGAAGGATAAAATGGAGAGAAGGAGGAAGGGGAGGAAAAGAGGAAGAGGGAGGATAAAATGGAGAAAAGGAGGAAGAGGAAGAGGGAGGATAAAAGGGAGAGAAGGAGGAAGGGGAGGGAAGGAGTAAAGGAGGAAGAGGAAGAGGGAGGATAAAATGG
>NC_091552.1:14729938-14732438 GCF_042767895.1 Penaeus vannamei
ACAGACTTCAAGCGTTGACACTCCAAAGCATCAAGGTTGTTTACAGAAGTAATTACTCGAAGAAGACGCTGGCACTCCTAAGAAACGAGAAATCTTCCTTAAGGACTTTTCTTCATCCTTAGGACTTTATGACGGTGTGTGTGTGTGGGTGGGAGGGCAGGGTAGGGGGAGGGCGAGGGGGAAGGGTATAAAAGGTGGGAGAGAGAAAAATAGGGGTAATTGCGATGCATTCATGTAAGGGGTAGGTCGAGGTGGAGGTAAATCTAAGTGGAAGTGGAGGAAGAGGAGTTGGAGGTGGCGGTAGAGGCGGAGGTGGAGGCTGAGGTGGGGGTGGGGTTGGGTGGGGTGGGGTGGGGGTGGGGGTGGGGGTGGGGGTGGGGGTGGAGGGTGAGAGGGAAGGTGAGGGTGATGGAGAATGAGGTTAATGTGGAGATGGGGATGGAGATGGAGGAAAAAAAGGAGGAGGAACAAGAAGATAATAAAGAGATGGATGCAAAGGAGGAGGAGAAGAAGAAGAAGAAGAAGAAGAAGAAGAAGAAGAAGAAGAAGAAGGAAAGTACGAATAAGAATAAGAATGAGGAGAAAGAAGAAGAGATAGAGGCAAAGTAGATGGAGAAGGGAAAGGCATGAATAGGGATAAATAGGAAGGAGAAAAAGAAAGGTGGAAGAGGCTGTAGTGGAAGAATAAGACGGAAAAAACACCCAGAAGAAAATTTAAAATTTATGAACAGAAAAAAAAATTCGGAGCAGCAAAAGAAAGGTGGAAGAGGCTATAGTGGAAGAATAAGAGGAAACAAAACAGAAGAAAAAATAAATTTGTAAACCAAAAATAATAAAAATTCGGAGCAGAAATTTAAGTAAAGAAAGCCAGTTCTGACGAAAACGAATTTGAAAAAAGGAGATGAATATCAAGGAAAGAACATAGGAAAGTAAGACGAAAATAACAGAGAAAACACAAACAGAAAATAACTAGAAAATTCCCGAAAAGAACACGATTTTTTTTTCTCTCTTTTACCAGAATGACATCTAAAAAAAAGAAAAAAAAAATGGCAGCGGGATGGGGAGAAGGGGGGGGGATGATGGGGTAGTGAGACCTGAATATGAAATTACCTTCATGCAATTTGTCTTCATTCAAGGCGAGGCGTTAATAGTCTTGATTCTGGAATTTTCTTGGGCATCTTGAGATTTTTAAAAAATAGTTTGTGGGACACGTGGTGGATTTCTTCCCTTACATAAAGGGCAGGGGAATGGAGGTGGTAGGGAGGCGGTGACCGACTAGTGTTTTTTTTGAGGCAGATATGAACATGTGTATGATTATATATGTTATTGCGGATTTCTTTTGTTATGAACTCTAACAACAAAATAATGAGGCAAAGACGTCGGATAAAAAAAACAAGCAAAAAGGTATCAAAATAACAACGGATAATAAAACTAAGATGCATGTAGAGAGAAAAGAAAAGAAAGAAATAATATATATACACTATATATATATATATATATATATATATATATATATATATATATATATATATATATATATATATATATATATATTTATTTATTTATTTATTTATTTATTTATTTATTTATTTATTACTTGTTATGATAGCATGAAACAACAATCAATTATAGTTATAGAAATTAAAATGAGCATTATTACAATCAGAAAAATAATTTATCATCATCAATCTTCTTCACAATCACTTTCCCAGCTTAACAATGTCAGTGACAATCACCATGACAAGAACGTCACCGTCAACATCACCATCACTTTTCTGCCTCACCATCCCATCAATATAATCATTAACAAGAATAACATTGATAACATCACCATCAATATCATCATCATCACGGTCCAGAGTTCGGGCGCATCGCTAAAAAGTCTTACATCATTTTTTTTTTAATTTAAGGCCTGAAAAAGTCTCAAAAACGTCTTTTTTCCGTTGCAGATCTTAAAATGTTTTAAATTTGCCCGCCATATCTTTGTTCGCGTAAATGTACATCTATCTGTTACCGATTGACGCCGTCGCAATTCACTCATATGCCGATCACTACGCGGCTTGATCGGAAATCATTTACAACAACATTAGACATTCATCTTTGCTGATCGACGGGATCTTTTACTTGTGGTCCGAGAGGCTGTGTAAAAATCATGTTAGGATGATTTTTTTTTTTTTTTTTGGTCACTGTTGCAGCAAGTAGGCCTGCCTATTATGAGGAAGTGTGTATTTACCGACACGTGGTTTTAGGTCTTAAAAAGCAATTGGAATGTCTTAAACAGTCCTAAAAAGGTCTTAAATTTCATCAGCTTAAGCCAGCAAGGACCCTGCGGCCACAATAAGGATAACATCACATCACTAAATCTAGCATCTTCATTCTGCCCCATCATCACCATCACAGTCACCAACCCCAGCATCACCACCTGTAATAAGTACAAATCACCAAAGCCTTCATCATCTTTCTGTCGCATCATCACAGTCACCACCCCCATCATCACCAC
>NC_091552.1:14749938-14764938 GCF_042767895.1 Penaeus vannamei
TCATCATCATATCTTCATCATCAGCCCCATCATCAACATCATCATCAACATCATCATCACTATCATCTTTATCGTTATCCTCCCCCTCCTACTCCTTCTCCTTCTCCTCCTCTACTTCATCATTATCATCACCACCTTCGGAAATCTCCGTGATCAACGTCGTATTTCAAGTCTACACAAAGAAACGATAAAACTGATATTCTTAGAAATGTTGTGATATAGATATTAAATGATTTAATGCTAGAAACAGTTGTTTTTATGATTTGAAGAAAAAAATAATAATTTTTATATTTTACGGGAAAAATGAAATGTTTTATTTTCGGGCATCTTCGCTTGTCAATAGAATGTTCAATACGCTGGTCAACTTTTAATCAAAATGTATTGAACTCATGTTGATAAAAGAAGGAGAGAGAGAGAGAGAGAGAATGAGAGTGGGAGGGAGGAGGGAGGAAGGAGGAAGGAAGAGAGGAAGAGGGAAGGAGGAGGAGAGAAAGAGGGAGAGGGAGGAAGGGAGGGAGTGCGGAAGAGAGGGAAAGAGGAAGAGAGGGAGAAAGGATGAGAGGAAGAGAAAATAAGGGGAGAGGACGAGAGAGAGAAATGGAGAAAGATAGAGAGAGAGAAATGGAGAAAGATAGAGAGAGAGAAATGGAGAAAGATAGAGAGGGAGAAATGGAGAAAGATAGAGAGAGAGAAATGGAGATAAAGAGAGATTGAGTGAAATGGACAGAGAGAGAGAGAAATGGAGAGAGAGAGAAAGAAAGAAAGAGGAAGGGAGGGAGGAGAGAGAGAGAGAGAAGGGGGAAGGAGAGAGAGGAAGAGGGAGAGGGAGAGCGGAGAAAATACCGATTGGGAGAGAGGAGAATGAGAGATAGGATAAAAGGAGGAGAAAAGGGAGAGTGAATGGGGGGGGGGGGATAAGATAAGAGAAAAAGAGTCACAGATAGATAAATAGATCGGGATAAAAAATACGGAAGCAGATTGGTTATTTATATTACAGGAAAGAACACTTCTCCTAATGTACTGGCAGTAAAACAAACAAAGATAATGGCCAAACGAATCCAATTATTTATCAGTACCTGGCGATAAGAAAGAAAGAAAGAAAGGAAAAAGAAAGGAAAAAAAGGAATACAATTTTTAAAAATCCGACACCGACCAATCAAAATAATTATCCAAATCATACTAGCCATTTCGCAAATGATGACGCAATCGTGTGACAATTTTCACACCAATTAAGATAATGTTGATGTTTAATCCCTTGAAATAAGATTCCCCCTCCCCCCCCTTTCCCCAACCTTTTCCCTTCCCTGTCTCCCTCACCGCTGGGGGTGACAGACAGGGGACACACGCACGCACGCACACACGCACGCACGCACGCACGCACACACACACACACACACACACACACACACACACACACACACACACACACACACACACACACACACACACACACACACACACACACACACACACACACACACACACACCACACACACACACACACACATATATTTATATATATAAGAGGAGGTACGAGGGGAGGGAAGATGAGGAAAGAAGGGAATGGGGAGAAAGAACGAGATGAAGAGGCTGGTCTTCCTTCACAGGGAGGGGAGGGGCATGAGAGGAGGCAGAGGAGGGGGGGGGGTAGGCCTCGATGAGAGTGCTATGCAGCCCACTAATTAACAGACGTAATTGGCCGGATGTCCGCGGAAAATAGTATCATCATTGCATCAAGTAATTATTTAAGCGGTGACGTGGGACAGTAAAAAAGGAGAGGGGGAGATGCAGGGAGGGGGAGAGGAGGAGAGGGGGAGATGCAGGGAAGGGGGAGGGAGAGAGGGGAAGATGCAGGGAAGGGGGAGGGGGAGGGGGAGAGGGGAGAGGGGTGTGAAATTACCAGCTTTTCACTCAAGTGCTGGTCATTCATGGCTTTTGTGTGGTATTTATCTAATCATCTATTTTTTCATGGCTTTTTTGGTATTATCTGTTTATTGATTTTTTCATGATTTTTTTGTAGTATTTATATGTTTATTTACTAATAGATATTTATTTATTATTTATTCATGACTCTTCTTGCATTCGTTTATTTATCTCTCCTTTTATCTACTTGTTTATTTATTCATTTTTGTTTATGTATTAATTAATTCATTTTGTTGTATAATTTATGTATTTTATATACTTATTCATTTATTCATTTTTGTAGCATTAATCTATCTTTTTACACGTCCATTTATCATTTTGGGATATTTTATTTTGAGGAATGAGAAGGCTATGTAACCCAGATTAGTATCAGAGTTGTGACAATTATCATTATTTTATTTAATGCAGTTATAGCCAATATCATTACTATAATCATCATTATAGTCGTTATTATTAAAACCATTGGAATTGTCTATTGTCTCTTATCATTTTCATTTCTGTAATTACATTAGCAGTATCATTATCACTCTTGATATTGTTGTCATTTTTATAATCAGTACCATTATCATTATCAGTGCTGTTTCCATCAACATCATTATCGCCGGCACCATAATAATCCCCAGCTGATCAAACGTAAAAAATTAATGCCAGTGCTGAGATAGATAGATAGATTGATAGTTAGATAGATAGATAGATTGATAGTTAGATAGATAGATATATATATAGAGAGATAGGAATAGATAGATAGATAGATAGTTAGAGATAGATAGAGACAGATAGGATGATATAGATAGATAAATAAAACTAGATAGACAGATAGACGGATGGATGGAAAGAGAGAAAGATAGACAAACAACCACACAAGAAACTGTTAGAAAAGGAAGTGAAACATATCAGTAGATCGACCGATAGATACACAGATAGACAAATCGGTAAACAGAGAATCCAAACCCTTCATTGGAGCGCATAAGCTGTTGTTAATTATGCGGCAAATCCTCTTCTCTGGGTGCCTGTTTCGTGTGTGTGTGTGGGGGGGGGGGTTGTGGGGAGGGGGAAGTGTGGGGGAGGAGGATAGGGGGAAGTGTGTGTGTGGGGGGGGGGGTCTGAGGGGGGAATGATAGTTTAGTGACAGTTTAATTATCGTTTGTCCATGTTGGGGGGAGGGGGAATGGTGGGTGATGTTGTTCTAATGGGAAAACAAGTAGGGGGAAGAGGGGGTACGGAGAGGGTGGGAGAGTTGGGGGGGACAGGTCAGTAGGTAGAAGGATAGGGGGAGGGGAGGTAGAATCGAATCTGGAGAAAGGGGTGTAGGGGGGTAGGAAGGGGACTGGTGTATCTTTTTCTGCACCGTCATTGTTATCATTTTTATGATGTCTGTCTATATCACCATCATTAAAAGGAGGTCATTTATTCTGTAGCCATCATTATGATTGTCAAGGATGATACGCCATGCTGACTCCTTTTTCAGTTCATCACAATTTGACAGATTGAGCTAGTCAAGTATTCATATTTGCTGTTGATATTGTAATTCAGTCACACCGACATATGTGTCTTCTTCAGATGTACTTTTATGGACGTATATGTGTATTTTTTTTGCACATGTGAGCGTGAATTCTGAGTGTATAAACACTCTCCTTGTATGTACAATGCTACTACTGTACTATATATGCTTGTACAGTCACGATAGAAACTCGTGTCAAACCTATTTCGAATTCCGTTTCGAAAACCTGCTGAATGCCACCCTTTTCGTAGAGGGTAAGACAGACTCGAAGCTTCATTTCACGACATGACTCTTGCCCCAGACTGTACGTGTGCGTGTACGATAGAGCAAACACATCCATTGGCGATATCAACTCAAGCTCAACAAGTTATCGGTGTCTCCCCAAGCAAGCCAGAACGAGATCAGCAAGCAAGCCGCTTTGACCAGATTGCTTGAATCTCAACCTTGAATACATAGCTTGGGCAAAGTGAACTGAACGCACTGAACGCTCGCAATTGAGCAGTGCAATCCCTAGGGGACATCGGTGATATGGGGACGTCCGATTTTCGTCTCTATTTCCTGTTAGCAGTTGGTCGAAAATGGCTTGTGTATAATTTCTTATACGGATTATAAGGTATTTGTATGGGATTGAAGATTAATTAATGAAATTGCTTATTTCCTTATTGAAATTTCTTGTAATTGTCAGTATACTTATCCAGCTATCTGTTCTATTAATGTGTATAATTCATTGTTATTCATTATGGTAATGGTGACATGGAAATAGAAGTTATTATGCTAAAAATAATAACGATTGTACTAATGGTGCTTATACTTATGATTATGAAGGAAGGGAAGAAGAGGGAAAAAAGGGGGAAGAAGAAAAGGAAGAGAAGAGAAAGAAGAAGAGTAAAGAGAAGACAAAGAAGAATAGAAAAGAAGAGAAGGAAGAAGCGAAGGAAGAAGGAGAAGGAAAAGAAGAAGAAGAAGAAAAAAAGGAAAAGAAAAAGGAGTGAGAGTGAGAGTGAGAGACCGAAACCGAGACCCACCTTATATACAAACAAACAATATATACGGACAAACAAGAAAACATGGAGTTGCAACTTAAAATGATTTAAGACAAGACAAACAAACCAAAAACAATGAAGCGCGAAAGGGTGCAGGCAAGAAGGGCATACGAGTCCCCGAGGCCCCGCCCCTTTCTTATTAAATTCCATTTTGAATGCGCCGGGGAAGTCATTCAAGGAAGTTCTGGAATTATACATTAAGTTGAAAAAAAGTCTTCCTGACACTTTGTTTCAAGGAAAACGGAGAGAGGGAGGGAGGGAAAGAGAGGTAAGGATAGGAAGAGGGAGAGGGAGTGGGAAGAAGGAGAGAGGTATTGGGAAGAAAGGAGAGAGGGATTGAGAAGAAAGGAGAGAAGGACTGGGAGGGAAGGAGAGAGGGACTGGGAGGGAAGGAGAGAGGGACTGGGAGGGAAGGAGAGAGGGACTGGGAGGGAAGGAGAGAGGGACTGGGAGGGAAGGAGAGAGGGATTGGGAGGGAAGGAGAGAGGGATTGGGAGGGAAGGAGAGAGGGATTGGGAGGGAAGGAGAGAGGGATTGGGAGGGAAGGAGAGAGGGATTGGGAGGGAAGGAGAGAGGGACTGGGAGGGAAAGAGAGGGACTGGCAGGGAAAGAGAGGGACTGGGAGGGAAAGAGAGGGACTGGGAGAGAAAGAGAGGGAATGGGAGGGAAGGAGAGAGGGATTGGGAGGGAAGGAGAGAGGGATTGGGAGGGAAGGAGAGAGGGAGTGGGAGGGAAGGAGAGAGGGAGGGGGGGGGAAGGAGAGAGGGATTGGGAGGGAAAGAGAGAGGGATTGGGAGCGAAGGAGAGAGGGATTGGGAGGGAAGGAGAGAGAGAGAGAGAGAGAGAGAGAGAGAGAGAGAGAGAGAGAGAGAGAGAGAAAGGCAGAGAGACAGTGAGACAGGGAGACAAGGAGACAAGGAGAGAGAGAGATAGAGATAGATATAGATAAATAGATCGATAGAGAGAGAGAGAGAGTGTGTGTGGAGAAGAACGAATTAGAGGAAATGGTGCATAGACAAGAAAACAGGCGGAAAAACACGTAAAAGGAATGGAACCAAGACAGAAGCGAAGTCAAAGCAACAAAGACAGAGAGAAGACCAGCAACTTGATTACTATATTCATCGCGCTGTTTGTCGTACGCGTAACTTAGTACGGGAACTCCAAGCAGTCGACGGCTACTTTGCTCCTTCTTGATGTCATATTTATGCTTCTGGCGAGCGCTGGCATCTAGAGAGGAGAATGACATTTAAGGAGAGAAGTTTGTCAAGATCATGAAGAGCGGGGAGGGAGAGCGGAAGGAAAGGTGAGACGGAGAATTGCGAAGGGGGAGACGGGGAAGAGGAAGGAAGGAGAATTGAGAGGGAAGGATGGCTGGACATAGACAGATAGATAGATAGAAAGACAGTGAAGAGTGTTTGATTGAGAGAGGGAGTGATTGAGTGATTGAGTGATAGAGTGAGTGATTGAGAGATTGAGAGATTGAGAGATTGAGAGAGGGAGAGAGGGAGAGAGGGAGAGAGGAGAGAGGAGAGAGGAGAGAGGAGAGAGGGAGAGGGAGAGGAGAGGGAGAGGGAGAGGGAGAGGGAGAGGGAGAGGGAGAGGAGAGAGAGAGAGAGAGAGAGAGAGGGAGAGGGAGAGGGAGAGAGAGAGAGAGAGAGAGAGAGAGAGAGAGAGAGAGAGAGGGAGAGAGGAGAGGGAGAGGAGAGAGGAGAGAGAGAGAGAGAGAGAGAGAGAGAGAGAGAGAGAGAGAGAGAGAGAGAGAGAGAGAGAGAGAGAGAGAGAGAGAGAGAGAGAGGGAGGGAGAGAGAGAGAGAGGGGGGGGGGGGAGATAGATAGAAAGGTATATATATATATATGTATGTATGTATGTATGTATGTATGTGTATATATATATATATATGTATATATATGTATATATATGTATATATATATATATATATGTATATATATGTATATATATATATATATATATGTATATATATGTATATATATGTATATATATATATATATATGTATATATATGTATATATATGTATATATATATATGTATATATATATGTATATATATATGTATGTATATATATGTATATATATGTATATATATATATGTATGTATGTATGTATATATATATATATATATATATATATATATATATATATATATATATATATATGTATGTATATATGTATGTATGTATGTCTATGTATAGATATATAGATAGATAGAGACAGACACAGACAAACATACAAACAGACACAAAGGAAAGCAGGCAGAACTGAACGAATTGGTCTGAAAATAAACGAATCAAGATTTTGAAACAGTAATAAGAACAACGAGAACAAAGAATGGTAAGGACACGAACGCTGTAACATCCCACTATAATTGGAACCAAACACTTTCTGTTCCAAGAACTAAATTTTTCCTCTAAGCAGATGTACTTCCTCTCTCTCTCTCTCTCTCGGGAAGAGAGAAAGAAATAGATAAAAGAAAGAAATGAAGAGAAAAAAGAAAGCAAGAAAGAAGGAAGGAAGGAAGGAAAGAGAGTAAAGAAAAGAAAGAAAGAAGGAAGGGAGAAAAGAAAGAGATAAAGAAAGTAAAGAACGACAGAAAGAGATGAAATATAGAGCGAAAGAAAAAAAGGAGGAAAGACAAAGAACGCAAGAATTGAGGGAAAAGAAGACAAACAGGAAAAGAAAAAAACAACAACATACAAATAAACTCATACAGCTATTCACCCGATCAGAATCGTCGGCGTCGGCCCTCCAGCAGCCTCAGAACCCCACAATGGTGATAACGTTCATCAGAATGCACGAGAAAAATATCAGATAGATACACGAAAATGGGTCGTAGGGGCGAGATTTGGCGTTGTAGTGATGATAAGGGCGCCATATTTCCTTGTGGGAGATCTTGGGAGGAAATTTGATATTGGGGGTGGGGTGGGGGGTATACTTAGATTTTATTTTCCGTGTTTGTTTGTTGGTTTTGTTTTCGTCATTTACTTTTTTCTTCCTCTCCCCTCTCTCTCTCTCTCTTTCTCTTTCTCCCTTCTTTATCTCCCATTCCCTCTCCTCCATTTCCTACCCTCCTCCTATCCCTCTCTCTCCTCTCTCCCTCTCCCTCCTCCTCCCCCTTCTCCTCCTCACCATCTCCCCGTATCTCTAATTCCCACCATTATTCTCCCACCTTTGAGAAGAATCTCCCAAAGACGTCGATTCGGGGCGTTTCCAGAACGATCTCAAAATTGCAAGTCATTTTCCGTATCGTGTATTTTTTTTTTTCATTCCACAACTCTCTCTCCTTCCATCTTCTCTCATGATGCGTCTTTCCCGGTTTATGAAATGTTTTTATTTAATGGTGTTTGGGTGTCTCGGGGAGGGGGGGGGGGATGCGCGGAGTGGTGGGGGTGGGGTGGGGTGGGGGTGCGGAGGTGTGTGAGAGGGGAGTGTGTGGGGGATGTGTGTTGGGGGAATGTGTGTGTGTGTGTGTGTGTGTGTGTGTGTGTGTGTGTGTGTGTGTGTGTGTGTGTGTGTGTGTGTGTGTGTGTGTGCAGAATGAAATATATAGTGCAGGGATGTGGAGGGAGGTAGGGAGGAGATTGAAAAGAGGGTGTGTTAGTGTGAGTGTGTGTGTGTGTGTGTGTGTGTGTGTGTGTGTGTGTGTGTGTGTGTGTGTGTTTGTGTGTGTGTGTGTGTGTGTGTGTTTGTGTGTGTGTGTGTGTGTGTGCGTATTTGTATGTATGTATGTGTGTGTGTTTGTGTGACTATGTGTATTTATTTGTATATATGTCGTTATGTGTTGTGTTCGTGTGCGCGTGCCTACATGCTCGCACAATCCCATCTTCCACAGAAAACATAATCGTCATAACCCGCCGCCTCCTCCGGTTCCTCTTCCCTGCGTTTCCATTCCCCTTTATCACCCTCTCTCTCTAATTCCCCCATTCGTCCTCCAACCTCTGCTGAACACCAGGTGAACTTTGTGAATGTTAAGGCTTAGATGAAAGGCGTATCAGAAAAGGATTAATTTTGTCAGCTGCTCACACGTGCCAGGGGAGATTTTTGTTAGGCTGGGAGAGAGAGGGAAAGGGAGGAACGGAAGAAAAGGAGGGAAGAGAGGACGAGGGAGAGGAGAGGGGAGGGGAGGGAAGAGAGAGAAAGGGGGGCAGAAAAGGAGGGAAGAGATAGAGGAAGGGAAGAAGAAAAGGAGGGAAGAGAGGGCAAGGGAGAGGGGAGGGGAGGGAAGAGAGAAAGGGAAGGTGGAGAGAGCAAGGGAGACAGAAAAGGAGGGAAGGGAGAGAAGAAAGGAAAAAGAAAAAGAGGAAAGAGAGGACAAGGGAGAGAGAAAAGGAGGGAAGAGAGGAGAGGAAAGGAAAAAGAAAGGGAGGGAAGAACGGGCAAGAGAGAGAGAAAGGGAGGAAGAGAGGAGGAAGGAGAGGGAGGTAGAAAGATGCAAAAGGGAGGGAGAATAGAAAATGGTAAAGGGGAAGAGATTAGTGAGGAAGCGAAGCAGGAAATAGGAGAGGGAGAGAGAGAGAGGGATGTAATAAAGGAAATACAGAGAGAGAGAGAGAGAGAGAGAGAGAGAGAGAGAGAGAGAGCGAGAGAGAGAGAGAGAGAGAGAGAGAGCGAGAGAGAGAGAGAGAGAGAGAGACGGGGGGGGGGGGGGGAGGGAGGGAGCGGGTCAGACAGACAGACAGACACAGACAGACACAGACAGACAGATAGATCCGCACACCAAAGGAGGGTTAGAGAAACATGAAACGACGAAATGAAGAAAGCAAATCCAAACCAATTAGAAGGAAATAAGATAAATAATGATCATAATTCCCCATCCTTTTTGACTCGGGAAAGACACATGCCACTATACTCCAAAGGCTGAGGGAGTTACCTGTCAATCGTTATGTCACGAGGGGCGAGCGCTGACTGGCTGTCAAGAAGCGTGCATAGTTTGACTTTTTTTTTTTTTGTTTTTTTGTTTTTTTTTGTTCAGTGCATGATTAATGGTAGTGATTGAGTTGCCAGATTGCCTTTTATTTGGCTTCGTTACTGGATTCACTTTGAAGAAAAATTGTCTGTCGAGTTTAATTTGCAGTTTGATATCCTTTTATTTGTTTATTTGTGGTTTCGATTGTTTGTTTGTTTGTGCATGTGATCGTCAATTTGGATAGTTAGTGGAAGTGTGAGTATATTTTGTGTTTTTAATATTGCCTTGGTAAGTGATTTTATCTCATGATATCTCTCTCTCTCTCTCTCCCTTCCTCCTTTCCTCCCTCCCTTCCTTCCTCCTTCTCTCCCTCCCTAACTCCTACTCTCCCTCTCTCCTTCCCTCCCTTGTTCTTTTTTCATTCCCACTCTCTTTCTCTCTCTCTCACTCTCTGTCTATGTACATCTGTCTGTCAGTCCGTTTCTCTCTTTCTCTCTCTCTAGCTGTATCTCTCTCACATTCTCTCTTTCCCTCTCCTCCCTCAAACACCCTTCCCTCTTCTCCTCCTCTCTCCAACACCCCCCTTCTCCTCCAACGTCGATTCTCCAACAGCGATCACGCAACCTTTCTAAGCAACCAGGCCTTGACACTCGGCCACGTGCCTTCTGAGGGTGCTTGAGAGAGGCACTTTGGCACTCGCTGGTTCTGGCACTCTGGCTTTTTTCTGGCACCCCTTGCTTGTGGTCGCTATGCAGCTTTTTTTTCTTATTTTCTTATCAAATCTTTTATATTTTCTTTTTATCGGGTTCTTGTGTTTTTCTTTTCTTTTCCATTGTCTTCGTTTATTTCTTCCTCATTTCCTTCTCTTTTTTTCGTTGTTTCGTTTTCTTTCTCTTTTTCTGTAACATCTTCGTCTCTCTCTCTCTCCTAACCTCCGTAGTCCCTTTTCTCTCATACACTCCCTCCCCCCCCTTCCTTCCCTCTAACCCTCCTTCCCTTCTGCCCTCTATCCCCCCAGCATCCTCCCTCTCTCCTTTCCTTCCCTCCAACCCTCCCTCCCTCCCCCCCTCCCCCCCTCCCTCCCTCCCTCCCTCCTTCTCTCTCGCTCCCCTCCCTTGTGGTCCCTCCCCCTTTTTCCTCGGGCGTTGTGGCGAGTGTTAAACGTCTGCTCTTTTGAATGTGGCTTTTGATGCTGTCGAGGGAGGGGGGAGGGGAGGCATAGATTGGCGGGGGGTGGGAGGGGGTGCTAGTAAAAAGGAGAAGAGGAGAAGTAGTTGTGGAGGAGGAAAAAGAGGAGGGAGATGTGAGGGATGAAAGTTGGGGGTAGAAGGGGAGGGAGGAAGTGAAAGAAGAGGAGGAAGCAGAAAGGGAGGAGTTGGAGTGCATATTTATCAGAGTGGAGGTTTATATCGGAATCTATTTTTTTTTTCATTCGCTTCTTTTTCTTTTTTTGGAATTGGTTGTGTTTTGCTTTGATTGTTGTTATGTGATAAATAAACAACGTTGGTGTTTTTTTTCTTCTTTTTTTGTGCGAAATAGCGCAGCAATGTCTTTTATTTGTGATTGTTCAGACAGATGCCATCTTTGTTTTCGTTCGCCTTAGCTGCAGACGTGAATCCGGTGCAATATCCGGCCCTTTACCCAAACCTTTTTATTCCGATGCTTCCGCCCTGCGTATCAAACCCTTCTGTAACCTGTTTCAAAATCACTCACGTAAGTAATAAACAAGTTATTGTTATAAGATCAATTGACCATGATTGGGAGAGAGAGAGAGAGAGAGAGAGAGAGAGAGAGAGAGAGAAAGAAAGAAAGAAAGAAAGAAAGAAAGAAAGAAAGAAAGAAAGAAAGAAAGAAAGAAAGAAAGAAAGAAAGAGAGAGAGAGAGAGAGAGAGAGAGAGAGAGAGAGAGAGAGAGAGAGAGAGAGAGAGAGAGAAATAGAAATAGAAATAGAAATACACATCCTTCGTCTATTCTCACAGTATATTGAACCCGGAATCAGATCTGCTATTTAATTACGAGCCGTTCCGTCAGAGGTCCTCCCGATAGGACACCGAGAGAGACGCAACGATAGTCTTTGGTCTGATGATTGAGCTCTTTCCCTTTGTTGTCTGAATGCCATTAAAGTGATTATCTAACGTACTTTGTGATCGCAACTGGTTGATGTGCGGGCGATGTGTGTTTGTTTGTTTGTTTGATTGTTTCCGGGAGTTCTCGCAGTTCAGTTGTTTGGGTTCTTGCTCTTTGGCTCTTTCCGTCTCTTGAGTTTTTCTCTTTTTTGTTATTATTGTTTTGTTTGTTGTTGTTTGTCTTTGCTTATTTTTTCCTCTGTGTACCTGTGGGTCTTTTGTCTTTCCTCGCTTTCTCACTTTCACTCTCTCTCTTCTCTCTCCCTGTCCCTCTCCCTCCCTCTCTCTCTCTTTCTCTCTCTCTTTCTTTCTTTCTCTTCTGTTCTCGTCTCGCCTTACCTCTTCTTCCTCCTCTCTCCTAGATAGATATATAGATAGGTAGTAGTAGATTGTTCGATAGAGATCGATATATAGAAAAACAGATGGATAGATAGACAGATAGGTAGTTAGGTAGATAGATGAATGGATAGATAGATCGATTAACAGATAGATATATAAGATAAATGGATAGATAGATGGGTAGGTAAATAGATATATAGAGAGGTAGATAGATAGATTGATTAATTGACAGATAGATGGACAGATAGATAGATAGGTGGATGAATAGATAGATATGTCGATAAAGGCAGAAGCAGACCAACAGTTAGACTAGAAATACATAAACTGAAAGTAATAGGAAAAAAAATGATTTAATAAAGATTTAAAGAAAGAAGGAAAAAATGACGAGGGTGGATATGAAAAAGATCAATTTGAAAAGTAAGAATAAAAAGTTGATAAAATGTAAAAAGTGAAAAAAACGGTTGAAAGTGAAGGTAAAAATCTAACAAAGAAAAGAGAAAAAGCAAGAATATGATAAGAATTATAAAAAGAAATGAACAAACAATGTATAAAATATAGAAAAAACAATAAAAGAAAGGGGAAAAATAAAGGAAAGAATAAAAGGAGGAAAGAATATAAAAGATAAAAATAAAAGGCAGGTGGAGATCCGGGCCAGAGCGACGGAGAGCGACGTGGGCTCGTTTCCCTCTCTCTGGAAACGGAATAAGACAAAAAGATGATAA
Source organism: Penaeus vannamei (assembly GCF_042767895.1). Lineage (NCBI taxonomy): Eukaryota > Metazoa > Arthropoda > Malacostraca > Decapoda > Penaeidae > Penaeus > Penaeus vannamei. The sequence continues at coordinate 14,762,514 of NC_091552.1, forward strand.
ATATAAAAACAGAAATGAACAGCAATTAATAAAAGAGAGGGGGAGTCAGACAGACAGACAGACAGGCAGGCAGAGACAGACAGAGAGAGAAAGAATGAGTAAAGGAAAAAAAAAAGCGAAAATGAAATGAAATAAAAAAGAGGATTAAAATAAAACAGGAATGAAGAATTTAGAAATAAAACGGAAAAAATAAAAAGAGAGAAAAAAAATAGACCAAAGGAGGCAAAGAAACAAGAAAAAAGGCGCATCGAATCCAGGCCAGGCTGGAAAGTGAAATAAGATAAAAATAGGATTAGAATAAAAAAAACAAGGAATAAAATATGGAAAAGGAAAAAAGAAAGAAATAGAAGAGAAAAGGAAGCAAATAAAACAAGAAAAGGGCGTATTGACATCCAGGCCGGGCTGACACAGAGTGGCGTGGGCTCGTTTCCCTCGACTCGAAAGAGAAATAAGAAATAAAAAAAGGATTTGAATGAAAACAGAAATGAAGAACCTAGCAATAAAACATGGAATAGTAAAAGGAGAGAGAGAGAGACATAAAGAAAGAAAGAAAAGAGAAAAGGAGGCAAAGAAACAAAAAAAAAGGCGCATCGAAATCCAGGCCAAGCTGACACAGAGAGGCGTGGGCTCGTTTCTCTCGACTCGAAAGTGAAATAAAAAAAAAGAGGATTAGAACGAAGACAAGTGAAAAAAAGGAGGAATAAAACATGGAAAAGTAAAAAGAGAGAGAAAGACAGAAAGAAAGAAAGAAAAGAGGAAAGGAGGCAAGGAAACAAGACACAGAGAGGCGGGAGCCAGTTACCTCGACTCGAAAGTGAAATGAAAAAAAAGAGGATTAGAACGAAGACAAGTGAGAAAAAAGGAGGAATACAAAACATGGAAAAGTAAAAAGAGAGAAGAGAGAAAAAGACAGAAAGAAAAGAAAGAAAGAGGAAAGGGAGGCAAGAGGAAACAAGACACAGAGAGGCGTAGGCCCTGTTTCCTCTCGACTCGAAAGTGAAAATAAAAAAAAGAGGATTAGAACTTGAAGACAAGTGAAAAAGGAGGAAGGAATAACAACATGGAAAAAGTAAAAAGAGAGAGAAAGAGACAGCAGAAGAGAAAGAAAGAAAAGAGGAAAAGGAAGGCAAGGAAACAAGACACAGAGAGGCGTAGGCCCGTTTCCCTCGACTCGAAGAGTGAAATAAAATAAAAAAGAAGGAGGATTAGAACGAAGACAGGTGAAAAAAAGGAGAATAATAAAACATGGAAAAAGTAAAAGAGAGAGAAAGACAGAAAGAAAGAAAGAAAAGAGGAAAAGGAGGCAAGGAAACAAGACACAGAGAGGCGTAGGCCCGTTTCCGCAAACTCGAAGAGTAGTGAAATAAAATAAAAAAGAGGATTAGAACGAAGACAGGTGAAAAAAAGGAGGAATAAAACATGGAAAAAGTAAAAAAAGAGAGAGAAAGACAGAAAGAAAGAAAGAAAAGAGGAAAGGAGGCAAGGAAACAAGACACAGAGAGGCGTAGGCCCGTTTCCCTCGACTCGAAAGTGAAATAAAAAAAAGAGGATTAGAACGAAGACAAGTGAAAAAAGGAGGAATAAAACATGGAAAAGTAAAAAGAGAGAGAAAGACAGAAAGAAAGAAAGAAAAGAGGAAAGGAAGCAAGGAAACAAGACACAGAGAGGCGTAGGCCCGTTTCCCTCGACTCGAAAGTGAAATAAAATAAAAAAGAGGATTAGAACGAAGACAGGTGAAAAAAAGGAGGAATAAAACATGGAAAAGTAAAAAGAGAGAGAAAGAAAGAAAGAAAAGAGGAAAGGAGGCAAGGAAACAAGACAGAGGCCTAGGCCCCTTTCCCTCGACTCGAAAGTGAAATAAAATAAAAAAGAGGATTAGAACGAAGACAGGTGAAAAAAAGGAGGAATAAAACATGGAAAAGTAAAAAGAGAGAGAAAGACAGAAAGAAAGAAAGAAAAGAGGAAAGGAGGCAAGGAAACAAGACACAGAGAGGCGTAGGCCCGTTTCCCTCGACTCGAAAGTGAAATAAAAAAAAAGAGGATTAGAACGAAGACAAGTGAAAAAAAGGAGGAATAAAACATGGAAAAGTAAAAAGAGAGAGAAAGACAGAAAGAAAGAAAGAAAAGAGGAAAGGAGGCAAGGAAACAAGACACAGAGAGGCGTAGGCCCGTTTCCCTCGACTCGAAAGTGAAATAAAAAAAAAGAGGATTAGAACGAAGACAAGTGAAAAAAAGGAGGAATAAAACATGGAAAAGTAAAAAGAGAAAAGACAGAAAGAAAGAAAGAAAAAAGAGGAAAGGGAAGCAAGGAAACAAGACACAGAGAGGCGTGGGCTCGTTTCTCTCGACTCGAAAGTGAAATAAAAAAAAGAGGATTAGAACGAAGACAAGTGAAAAAAGGAGGAATAAAACATGGAAAAGTAAA
>NC_091552.1:14784938-14797438 GCF_042767895.1 Penaeus vannamei
CTGTCTACCTACCCATTTTTTTATTTTTTGAATCAAAAGTCAGTTTCCATGTTATTTGATTTTGATTATTGACATCTCTTTATTGCAGGTATGTTCGCTGCGCCAAACCAGGCAGAGAGATATTCGCATCAATGGAGGTAAATATTACTTAATATAGTGGCGTCGGCTCGAAACGGATGGAAACATAGAACTACAAGTACATGAACAGAGAGGGAGAGAGGGGAGAGAGAGAGAAGGGAGAGAGAGAGAGAGGCAGAAGAGGGGGAGAGAGAGGGAGAAAGAGAGAGAAAGGGAGAGAGGGGGTGGGGGAAAGAGTGGGAGAAAGGGGAGAAAGAGGGGGGCAGGGAGTTAGAGAGGGGGTGCGGGAGAGACTGAGGGGGTGCGTGAGAGATTGAGGGGGTGCGGGAGAGATAGGGGGGGAGAGAGAAAGAGGGGGTGGGAGAGAGAGGGGGGTGGGAGAGAGAGAGGGATGGGTAAGAGAGAGAGAGGGGTGGGTGGGAGTGAGAGAGGGGTGGGTGGGAGTGAGAGGGGTGGGTGGGAGTGAGAGAGGGGAGGGTGGGAGTGAGAGAGGGGTGGGTGGGAGTGAGAGAGGGGTGGGTGGGAGTGAGAGAGGGGAGGGTGGGAGACAGAGAGGGAGAGGGTTGGGAGAGAGAGAGTGAGAGGGTTGGGAGAGAGAGAGAGGGGGTTGGGAGAGAGAGAGAGAGAGGGTTGGGAGAGAGAGAGAAAGAGGGTTGGGAGAGAGAGAGAGAGAGAGAGAGAGAGGGTTGGGAGAGAGAGAGAGATAGGTTTGGGATAGAGAGAGAGATAGGTTTGGGATAGAGAGAGAGAGGGTCGGGATAGAGAGAGAGAGGGTTGGGATAGAGAGAGAGAGAGGGTTGGGAGAGAGAGAGAGAGAGAGAGAGAGAGAGAGAGAGAGAGAGAGAGAGAGAGAGAGAGAGAGAGAGAGAGAGAGAGAGAGAGAGAGAGAGAGAGAGATAGTAAAAAAATGGACAGACAGACAAACGAATATATACAAAGATAGAGGCAAAAACACTCGTACTAATAAGACATACATTAAAGAATCCTCACAAAGTATACGGAACACAGACACAAACAAACACAAAAATAGAAAGAAATAGACAGCTAGATAGAGACCAAGATATACAGAGACTTTAACGTTATACAGACAGGCAGAGACATGGACAGACACAGAGACAGAGAGATCGTCACAGACACACGCACACACTCACAAACAGAGATGAACATGAATAGGAAAAGATAAAGACAGAGAGGGGGAAATACAAACAGAAGCATAGCAAAATAAGAAACCGAGATACAGCTAGCCTTACAGACATCGAACAGACAAAGACAAAAGACAGAAACAAAGAAACAATCACAGACAGACACACGGACACAGCCATCACAAAGGTACACCGAGGACATTGAGACGCAACCGACCTTCCTCTCTCTCCTTTCACCCGCTTTATTCTCCCGCTCTCTTCCCCTCTCCTTCCTCTCCCTTTCACTTCCACGTATTCATTTCCTAATCCTATACATAGAATCTCTGTGCATTTCCCTTCTGCGTGTTAAAGGATTGGGACTCGTGTGAGGGGAGAAAAGTATACTGGAATGGAAAAAAGAAAATAATGAAAAAGGGGGGAGGGGAACCAGTCGATAATAATGAATAATAGAGGGAAGGTGGATAATTAGATAATTAGGTGTGTAAATGGATGGATAGGTTGCTGAGTAAGTTGGCCGAATGGAGAGATAGTAGGTTAAAGTAGATAGTTTGGTGGGAGATAGATAGACAGATAGATAGTTTGATGGATGGATAAGTAGATAATAGATTGTCAGCCCGGCCGAGGAATAGCTAAGTAGTTTAGGTGATAGATAGACTGATAGATTGATAGGTAGATAACCGAGATAAACATATCTATAGGTCTTAATAGATAAAAAGAACAGCTAAGTTTATAGGCAGATAATTTAGGTGACAGACAGATAGATAAATAGATAGGCTATCATCTATATAGATCAAAGGAAAGATAGATGGAGAAGAGATAGATAGACATAGATCTATAAATCAAGAAATAGATGAACAAATAGTAATGAATATACAAAAAGGAATTGATTCAAGCAGAGAAAACATAAAAATATCACTAACTAGTATATTTCATGCGAAGAAATTGATAAGATAACTCATGCAAAATTTATTCATGACATAATTTAGTCGATTTTGATTAAAAAGAAAAGAGAGAGGGGAAAAAATCTTAATTAAACCTGACTTGGAATTCATGAATAGATAAAACCTTCGAAATTACGTTTAGTTCGCTGACGTTATAGCTTGAAAAAAAGAAAAGATGAAAGGTAACAACAAAGTGAAATTGTGTTATTAGAATGTTGAAATGGCAGATTTCAGTATTATGATGTTTGAGATGAGATAAAAAGGGCTTGTTAATATCTAGTAGGGTAAATAAGAAAGATAGAGAATGTATAATAATTAGCAAGCTGATACGTGAATTATGTGTCATATGAGTGTAATATATCAATGGACAAACTATATAACAAGTGTGTAATTGTCCGTAAACTAGCGCACAGTGCAGTCCTCTTAGATGAATCGTCGAAAATTAAAGTCAGTCGCTAAGTCGTTCCGGGAATGTGTAAATGTATGTCTTTGCTAACTCTTGTGTTTCGTATTATCTCCTGAGAGTATGTAACCAAAGGACTTTACGTGTGTTTACCTTTCCTCACCTGGTAGACGTTAGATAGTGAACACCCTCATGGATAAGTGGAATAACTGGTGAATGTTGGAAAAGGAAAGAAAAAGATAGCTCGGTGTATTAGAAAGTAGAGTATCTTACAAACGGAGAGATAGATAGTATATATATATATATATATATATATATATATATATATATATATATATTTTTTTTTTTTTTTTTTTTTTGTAAGTCATTTGATACACAAAGTAAAAGCTAGAGGTATATAGACAAGTAGATGGAATATAGATAATCTAACTTGTGAGAGACGAAAAATATTTGGTAGACAATAGATAGTGGCCGATAGCAACCACAGAAATAGCCGTAGTTATCTCGGAAATTGACGAAAAAAGTGGTAGATTAACAACGTGGGAAGTATAAAGGCTGGTAAACAATTTAGTAAAGAGAAATGAACAGTTAGAAATTCAAGTGAACATTCCAAGAAACTTTTTTCTAGAATGAACATCAGGCGCAATAGAGTAATAACATACAACAAAATGGATGCTTCAACATTAGCTTCGACTTTATCCGGAAAAAAACACCGAAATAATGAAGGGCATACGTAACGAAGACACGGAATACTGCCATCGGATTTACAATACCTGCAGTGACCGCGCCTTGACACACATACACACACGCACGCACACACACGACGCACACGCACAGGACGCACACGCACACGACGTACACAGACACACACACACACACACACACACACACACACACACACACACACACACACACACACACACACACACACACACACACACACACACACACACACACACACACACACACACACACACACACACACGCAAACGCACACACACGACGCACACGCACACGACGTGCAGACACACACACACACAAACAAACACACACACACAAACAAACACACACACACACAAACACACACACACACACACACACACACACACACACACACACACACACACACACACACACACACACACACACACACACACACACACACACACACACACACACAAACACACACACACACACACACACACACACACACACACACACACACACACACACACACACACACACACATGGAAGGACTTCGATCTAAGGTACGTTTTTATGGGAATTATGTAGATCCAGAACGGTCGTTCCTTTTGTGTTTTTGAGATGGGAATTCTCTGTTATTTGTTTGCCATTTTATTTTATTCCTTATTGTGTGAGTTATTATTATGATTATCACTGTTATTTTTATTGTTATTGGTGTCGTTTTTGTTATTGTTAGTGGTGCCGTTGTTGTTATTGTTATTATTATAATGGTAATTACAATTATTATGATTATGATCACCACCACCACCGTTATTGTTATCATTATTATTATTATTATTATTATTATTATTATTATTATTATTATCGTCATCACCATCATCATCATTATCCCTTTGTTTCCTCGTTATCCTCTTCCCTCCTTCCTCTTCCCTCTTCCTGAAACCCCGCTTTCTTCTTCTTTTTTGCTTAATCGTACCGTTTCCTTGCCCCAAAAACCCACCCAAGCAAACTTAGTCTTTAACGACAGCACTCATTATTAACAAACTATTTCTTAATATATTTATCTAACATAATTACTTTTCTTCGTCGTCTTTGTCTCTTTGAAATTTTAATAAGATCTATTTTAATTTCTCTCTCCCTCTCTCTCTCTCTCGTTTGTTTTTTGTTTGTTTGTATTTTTTTTCTGGAGATATTAACTTTTATCGTCAGTCTTTTGAGAAATATTACGTGGGTCATATATTGTCTTTTGATGAAAAGTTTTTAATAGTGTGACGTTAGGTTATTGGTGTTATTATCGTCATTATCATTATTGGCATTAATATTATTATTATTATTTTTTTTTTTTTTATTATTATTATTATCGTTGTTGTCTTTATTAATATCATTATTATTATTATTATTATTATTATTATTATTATTATTATTATTATTATTATTATTATTATTGTTATTGTTATTATTATTATTGTTATTATTATTGTTTTTATTATTATCCTGGTTTTCTTGATAGTATGGCAGACATTATCATTTGTTTTACTATCATTATCGTTATATAATTTTGTTCTTCAGGAGTATCGATTTTTTTTCTTTACTTCAGAGAGGATAGACAAAAAAGCAAGCGGACAAACACACCGATAGATGAATACAATAGATTTTTTTTTTTTGACTTAGCCGTGAAGAAAAGGCAGACGTAGATAAACAGATCAGCAGACAGACAGACAGACAGACAGGGAAAAGATGGGGGCTGACTAACTGACATACAGAATGGCAGACAGACTGATTGACAGGATGGTTGACAGACAAACTGACATTGACAGAACGGCTAACAGACAGACTGACTGACTGATTAAATGGCAGAATGGCAGGCAGACTGATTGACTGGCAGAATAGCAGACAGACAGACGAACAAAACAGAAAGAGAATGAATACAGATCCCATTCATAATTTCCTTTCTGCCTCGCATTCACAAACGTCTGAGTTGCCATCTTTAAAGAAGCTAATGATAAAACATTGACTTGATTGAGAAACTTTGCCTTTGCTTTCCCTTCTCCAAAGGCAGAAGTGAAAGCATGAAGGCAGAACAAATAATAGGAGGGCAATAGAATTCATTGGTTTTTGGAGAGGGGGATGGAGAACTCGAGAGAAAGGAGGGAGAAGGGAAAGATGAGAGAGGTAGAGGAAAGAGGAAAGGGAAAAGAGAAAGAAGAAGGGGGATGGAGAGAAAGGGATTAGGAGAGAAAGAAATAGAGAACGCGAGAAAATAAACAAGACAGAAAGAGAGAGAGGTTCATAGACAATAGACATATAACAAGCAATGTATATTTATAATTAATATATATATATATATATATATATATATATATATATATATATATATATATATATATATATGTGTGTGTGTGTGTGTGTGTGTGTGTGTGTGTGTGTGTGTGTGTGTGTGTGTGTGTGTGTGTGTGTGTATGTGTGTGCGTGTGTGTGTGTGTGTGTGTGTGTGTGTGTGTGTGTGTGTGTGTGTGTGTGTGTGTGTGTGTGTGTTTGTGTGTACATGTGTGTGTATGAATGTATGTACGTAAAAATAGATAAAGCCACTCACCCAAACTCCTCTCTTGCAGCCGCCCCCACTCCAAACCCCCAAAGAGACACAAAAACACACATTCAAGGAATCCACAAGTTTGAAAGATTTAATACCCTCTCCGAAGTTCTCCCAAAAAGATGTTTACCCTCGGGGAATGAAAGGGCATGCGAGCTCTGACAACAAGCGAGGTCACGTGACACCCAGGGAGGAGGAGGAGAAGGAGGGGAAAGGAGGAGAACGAGGAGGGAAGGAGGAGGAGGTGGAGGGTAGGCGAAAGCGGAGGAAGGAGTAGGAGGGGAAAGTGGAGGGAGGGAGGAAGAGGAGGAGGAGAAGTGAGGGAAAGGGGGAGAAAGAGGAGGAAGGAGGAGAAGGGGAAAAGGGGAAAAGGGGAGAAAGAGGAGGGAAGAGAAGGAAAGAGAAGGAAAGAAGAAGAAGAAGAAGAAGAAGAAGGTGGAGGGAGGGAGGAAGAGGAGGTGGAGGGATGGAGGAAGAGGAAGTGGAGGGAGCGACAAAGATGAGGAAGGAGGAGGAGGGGAAAGGGAAAGGGAAAGGGGGAGAAAGAGGGGAAGCAGAACTATCAGGTGGAGGAAAGCGAAGAAGAAGGAGAGGAATAGAAAGGAAGAGAAGAAAAAGAAGAAGATGAAGGAAGAGTCAAAGTAGGAAGAGAAGGAGGAGAAGGGGGAGGCGAGATCTCCTTCCAAGACAAACCTTTTTGGCGGTCGAAGGAGATGGGCGTTTTTGCTGTTGTTTATTTGATGGTTTGTTTATTTGTCTGCCATTCGCTTTCCTCGTGTGTTTGTCTGTTCAGGCTGTCTGTCTGCCGGTCTGTGTGGTGGCTTACCTATTTGCCTCTTCGTCCGTCCATTTGTCTGTCGGTCTGTCTATCTCTCCTCTTTATTCATCTATTTTCTTTTTATCTTTTTATGAGTATGTTCATCTTTCTGTCTTTGTATATCTGCCTATTTATATATATATATATATATATATATATATATATATATATATATATATATATATATAGAGAGAGAGAGAGAGAGAGAGAGAGAGAGAGAGAGAGAGAGAGAGAGAGAGAGAGAGAGAGAGAGAGAATAGAAAGAGAAAGAGAGATAAATAGATGAATACCTAAATGTGTCTGTTAAGCTGTCTATCTGTGTATATATTTACATTTATATCTGCCTGGCTATCTATTCATTGGCACATTAGCTGATAGATTGGTGAAAAAGATGGATGTTATCTGCATGATAGATATATTGACGATTGTGTGTGAGTATTTGTATGTGTGTGTGACTGTAAGCGTATTTGTATCCATACGTGTGAGTGTGTATGTATGTATGTGTGTGTTAATGGGTGCGAAATTCCATATTCGTCAGTGCATGCCTGTGTGTACATGTATTTGTGTTTCCTTGACATAACCCCAAGAGAGAGAGAGAAAGAGAGAGACACTGTCAGAGGCACTGACAGAGACACTGACAAAGAGAGAGAGAGAGAGAGAGAGGGAGAGAGAGAGAGAGAGAGAGAGAGAGAGAGAGAGAGAGAGAGAGAGAGAGAGAGAGAGAGAGAGAGAGAGAGAGAGAGAGAGAGGAGAGATCCAAGAAACATTGTCCCGAGAGATCCGCCCGATAGCACAACAGTTGGTCCAAACTTCAGCCAAAATTCGGAGATAGATCACAGGAATAAACCATTGGGCAGAGACTTTTAAAATCCTCCCTCACCCCCTCCCTCCTCTCCCCTCCCCTCCCCCTCCTTCCTCCCTCCTCCCTCCTCCCCCTCCTTCCCCCTACCCCTCCCTCCTCCCTCCTCCCTCCCTCGAAAAAAGAAAAACACCCGGAGCCATAAATCGGTCTTATCATACAATGCCGGAGAGGAAGCGGGACTCGGGTGGGTTTCTCTGGCGCCACGGATCCCCCGCTGTGTGCGCGGTGGCTCGGTATACACACGCACACACGCACTGATACAGGCACGGGCATACAAGCACGCGCACGTACGAACATACACACGCATGCACGAACACACACACACATAGCTACACGTACACACACACACATACACACAGGCACTCACAGAATGATTAGAAAAAAGTTATGAATGAAAATGACGTAACCGAAACGCGTCGAAGTTACTCATTCTCATTCATACTTTTTTTCAATATTCATCGCAAAAAAAACACTTGTACTCACCCTCCCTCCCTCTCCCCTCCCCCATAACATACACACTTACAACCCCCTCCCCCTGCAACACACACTTACAACCCCCCTGCAACACACACTTACAACCCCCTGCAACACACTTACAACCCCCCTGCAACGCACACTTATACGCACCACCCTGCATCACACATACCCCCTCCCCGCTCCTGCAACACACTTACAATCTCCCCACCGCCTGCAACATGCTTACACCCCCCCCTCGTCACACACCAAAACATAATCATTCGGACGCTCTTTATTTCTATTTAATTCTTATTTATTCATTTATTTTTTACCCATTTCCCTAGCCAAATAGGAGTGCATTTACCCAATTCGGAATAGTCATTATGATTCAGTCGAGCTGCGAGGTAATTAAAAAAAAATCAAAAAAATCCCATCCCGAGTACTTATATTCACACCATGAAGAAGTATTCAAAAGTTGGATTAATTAACATACACTTCTCGGAACCTCCCTCGCCCCCCCCCCCAAAAAAAAAAAAAAAGAGGGAGAAGGAGAGGGAGAGGGAGAGGGAAGGAGTGGGAGGGAGAAGAAGGGAGAAGGAGAGGATGAGGGAGAGGGAGGGAGAAAGGGGAAGAGAGGGAGAGAGAGAGAGGAGAGGGAGAGGGAGAGGGAGAGGCAGAGCGAGAGGGAAAGGGAGGGAGAGAGAGGGAGGGAGGGAGAGAAAGAGAACAAGAAATAGAAATAGAGGATTAGGCACTCCACCAATCACTTGAATGAGGCAGCGATTAAACTTTAGGCCCAGCTGACAACTCTAATTTTATTCATTTATTTTGTCTTCTTGGTATTTTGAGTTGGTATTCTTTTTCACTTTTTCCAGTTGGTCTCGTATTTTTTTTTTTTTTTTTGCTTTGTTATTTTTGAGTTGGCGTATCCTTTTTTTTTTTTTGATTTTGTTCTTGCTCTGTTTTTTGGATTAGGTGTATTTTTTCATCTTCCTTGTTTGCATGATGTTTATTTTTTTTCTGTTTCATGTTCTTGTTTTCTTTCCTTTTGTTGTTGCTTCGGATGTTTCATTTCAGATCATAGTCGTCATTTTTTTTTTATTTTTTTTTTATTTTTTTTTTTGGAAAATGCCTTTTTTGAATAAGGATAATGGCATGGATTAATTTCGTTATCATTTGCTAAAGGTGTTTTTTTATTGTTGATTGGTATTGTATATTGTAATATATATTTTTTTTATTCTCATTTTACTGTCACGTGAGTGTCTGTTGTTTGTTGGTATTGTCTATTTTTTACCGTTTATTCTTATTTTTACTGTTATGTGATTGTTTATTATTTATTGGTCTTGTTTACTTTACTTCAGTTGTTTACTGTTATCTTTATTTATTTTATTTACTCATTTTATTTATTAATTATTGTTTATGTTTATTATTTTTATTTGTGTTTATTGCGTATTGTGTATGTTTGTTGTTATACGTTTATGTTTTACTTTTGTGTGATTGTTTATTTTTATTGTTTACTGTATTGTAGTTTTTTTGCCATTTATTGTCATTTGTTACTGCAGTGAGATTGTTTATTGTTGACTACGTTTTTATTATTATTATTATTGCCCCTCCTCGTCCTACTGCTTCCTTTCCCCAACACGGCCCTCCTTCCATTCCCATTTCCTCCTCCTTCCCATCCCCCAACATACCCTCCTTCCTTTCCTCTCTCTTACCCACTCTCTCCCTACCAATCTCTTTTTCTTCTTCTTCTTTTTCCTCTTCCTCCTCCTCTTCTTCTTCTTCTTTTTCTTATTCTTCCTCCTCCCCTTCTTTTTCTTTTTCTTATTCTTTTTTTTCTTTCTTCTTGTTCTTGTTCTCGTTTTTGTTCTTCTTCCTCCTCCTCCTCCCTTAATCAAAATAGGGTTTCCAAACCAATTAAGCGCAGTGATGATCCGCCTTTTCTCGAAAGCACTCCCCTTCACCTTCTCTCTCTTCTCCCCTCCCCTCCCCTCCCCTCCCCTCTTCTCGCCTCTCCTCGCTTCCCCTTGCCTTCTTTACCCTTTGCTTCTAGCACCTCCTCTCCCCTCTGCTCCCTTCCCTTCCCTTCCCCTTAGTTCCTCTCCCCTCGCTTCCCCTCTCCTCCCCACCTTCCCCTGCCTGTTATTTATCCCTTCCGCTGTCATTCCCGTGTTCCTCTCCCTCCCACTTATTTTTTTCTCCTCAACTTGCCCCCCTCCCTCCTGTCCCCCATCCTTTCCTCCATCACTCTCTCTCACCCTTCCCCTCCCTTATTTATATCTCCTACCCGACCTTTTTCCCCCCCTCCCCTTTTGCCCTTTCACCCCCCACCCCTCCCCTATCCACCTATCCACCCCTATGTACCCCCACCCAGCCCTCCTCACTTCTCTCTCTCCCGCCCCTCCTTACTCCTTTCCCTAACCCTCTTCTCCTCCCTCCCCACTCCTCAGTCTGCTCTCTCTCCTCTCTCCTCATCCCCTCCCTCCTCACTCCACCCCCTCTCCTCCCTCCTCACCCCATTCGTTCCACCCTCCTCACTCCACCCCTCACCCTCTTCTCCTCCCTCCTCACTCCACCCAGTCACCCTCTCTCCTCCTTCCCCTCCTTCCTCACTCCACCTCCTCACCCCTCTCACCCCCTCTCCTCCTTCCTCACTCCACCCCCTCCACTTTTTTTCGTGAAGGGTCCACTTCCACTAAAACGGGCTATTTCGTTCTTGGGTCGAGAGCGCGCGTTCGGCCTGTCTGTTCGGCTGAGCTCGTGAATTCCAGTAAGATTTTTTTCCCTATAATTTCCGTTTACGTGTATTGGTTCGTATGTTTATTTGCCTTTTTTTTGTTCGTTCGTTCATTTATCTTATGGACTTGATTGATAAAGTAAACTGTTTGTTTATTTATTCACTTATTTGTTCATTATTTCTTTGGCTGTTATCATTTGCTTATTTATTGAGTTATGCCTTTCCTTATTCATTCCTCGTTTGTTAATTTATGCATTTATTCAAAGCTTCTATTTCGTGTCTCCTTTCTGTATCATCTCCATGATTTGAATACGATTTTCTAAGACATATTTGTTTTGATTTTTTTTTTCTCGAGGATAATGAGGACGTGAGGAATGAGAGATTCGGTTAAGGATGGAGCTTGTGAATGAATGAGTGTGTGAGTGAATTAATGAATGAATTGATCGCGGTTGAATGAATTTGTGAGTGATGGTGGGAGGGAAAGGGGGGGCAGGTAACAAGGAAGAGAGGAAGGAAGAGAGGGAGGGAAGGAGGGAGGGAGGGAGGGAGGGAGGGAGGGAGGGAGGGAGGGAGGGAGGGAGGGAGGGAGGGAGGGAGGGAAGGGGAGTAGGTAATAAGGAAGAGACGAAGGGAGGGTAGGAGCTTGGTAGGTAGGTAGGGAGGGAGGGAAGGTAAGTAGGTAGGTAGGTAGGGAGGAAGGAGGGAGGGGGTAGAAAAGGAATGATTAGGGGGTGGGGGGGTGTCGTTAGGTAGGGAGGGACGAAGGGGAGGAAGGGGAAGGGATGGTGCAGGGGAGGTAGCTAGGCAAGAAGGGAAGTGGAAAATGATCTAAAAGGAAAGTAGAAAGAGAGGACTAGAGAGAGAAAGGCAGACGGAGAAACAGAGAGAGTGACAAGAGAAATAAACAGATATGTATATATGTAATATTCATATGTGTGTGTGTATGTATGTATGTATATATGAATGTATGTATGAAAGAGAGAGAGAGAGAGAGAGAGAGAGAGAGAGAGAGAGAGAGAGAGAGAGAGAGAGAGAGAGAGAGAGAGAGAGAGAGAGAGAGAGAGAGAGAGAAACAAAGAGAGATAGAGACAAAGAGAGACAGAGAGAGAGAGAGAGACAAACAGAGACAGAGAGAAGAGAGTGAGTGTGAGAGTGAGTAAGTGAGTGAGAGAAAATATTACTCATTGACCTATCTGTATTTCTTATTTACCTCTCTGACCACCCGGCTCCTTTTTCCGCAGCTTATCCATCTTTCTCTTCACATACAAGAAAACAACATCACCCTACCCTCCCACCCCCCTGAATACCCCCCCCCCTCATGAATGAATAAATTAAATCTGAATTCATATTTTTTTTTCCTAATTCTTTTTTTCTAGTTGCCAGTCGGACGCTAGAATTGTCATGCTGATAGTGTCATTTTCAGTTCGTATCGCTCGTCACTGTCCCGCCAGCTCGCATGTCATTTTCACTGTCATATTCACTATCGCGCAGTTGCCCTTTAGTTATATTTAACACGTCATAGCCATGTCACTGTTCCATGTATATTCCATTATTATTGTAACTTCACTATCTTATCACTGTAATCACTATAAACACATGACCACTGTTGCATTGGCGTCTAATCGCATCACTATACCTTCACTATAGCTTGTAATACTAGCAGCGTGCCCAACACTATCACACCATTATCACTTTTCCCTTCACAATCGCACCATCATGCACACCAGTTTAACAACTGCACCACCATGCCTGTCATTGCGACATCACTC
>NC_091552.1:14832438-14839938 GCF_042767895.1 Penaeus vannamei
GGGGAAATTTAAGGCCTTAAAAGGTCTTACAAACATAGCTTTTTCTGCGTCAGGTCTTAACATGTTTGCCCAAGACGTAATGTATACATCTACCTGTTGCCGGCGGACACCTGCGCGATCTACTCACTTGCGGATCTCGACGCGGCTTGGTCGGAAATCATTCGTCAACAACATTAGGCCTTGACCTTTGCTAATCGACGCAATCGTTTACTTAGTTATGGACCGGGTGAAAAGGGAGTGTAAAAAATATGTGGCACCAAATCTTAAAAGAAAATTGGTATGAGTCTTAAAGAGTCTTAAATAGGTCTTAAATTTTATCAGCTAATACCTACAAGAACCCTGATATATACACGTACCTACCAACACACACACACGCACACACACACACACACACACACACACACACACACACACACACACACACACACACACACACACACACACACACACACACACACACACACACACACACACACACACACACACACACACACACACACACACACACACACAACCCAACACACACACACGCACACACACGCACACACACACACACACACACACACACAAAAAACACACACACACACACACACACACCACCCTACACAAACACGCACCCACCACCCAACACACGCACACACACGCACACACCCTCCCACCACCCAACACACGCACCCACCACCCAACACACGCACGCACACACAAGCGCATGCATGAGCACACACACACACAAGGCAAGACAAGAAGCTTCTCCTCAGTTAATCTCCACGCTGAATCGTATTAGGGAGCAAATGAAGCCGGTGTCTACAGGGGAGGGATAAGGGCGTGTGGGGGGAGGGGGAAGGAGAGGGTAGAAGAGGGGTGGAGGGAAGGAGAGGGGAAGGAGAGGATAGAAAGGGTGCAGGGAAGGAGAGGATAGAAAGGGTGCAGGGGAAGGAGAGGATAGAAGAGGGGTGGAGGGAAGGAGAGGGGAAGGAGAGGATAGAAAGGGAGCAGGGAAGGAGAGGATAGAAAGGGTGCAGGGGAAGGAGAGGATAGAAGAGGGGTGGAGGGAAGGAGAGGATAGAAGGGGTGCAGGGAAGGAGAGGGGCGTGAGGAGAGCGAGGAGAAGGAAAATGAGGTATGGGGAGAGAGAGAGAAAGACAAGAGGGGTGAGGAAAAGGAGGAGAAGCTACAGGAGGTGTGGGGAAGATGAAGGGGAAGGAAAGACGGATGTGAGGAGAGGAGGAGAAGGAAGAATTGTGGGTAGGAAGAGGGGCGAGGAGAGGAAGGAGAAGGTAAAGGAGGGTGTGGGGAGGGAGAGGGGAAGGGATGAGGAGGAAGAAATCTGAGGGAAGGAGGATCAATGTAGGTAATGAAGTATTGAAAGGAGGCAGAGGGGAGGAATTGAAGATGATCAGTCTGAAGGAGGAAAGGGGAAGGACTGGAAGAAGGTGGAAGGGAAGGGAAGATAAAAGAGGAAGGGGAGACGGAATGGGGAAAGGGTTGAGATGGGGGAAGGGAATAATCGGGTAAAGAGAGGAAGGGAAACAACGAGAGAGAGAGACAGACAGACAGACAGACAGACAGACAGACAGACAGACAGACAGACAGACAGACAGACAGACAGACAGACAGACTTAGATTAAAGATTAATCAATAATTATAATCAAATTGATATAGGGGACGAGAGCACAAATGAAGAATGAAAGAGGGATACCAGGATCTTACTAGGCATGGAAAGGAGAAGGGAAACTAAGATAAACAGACGAAAAAAAGGGGAAGTAGAGAAGGGGAGATGAAAAGGAGAACAGACACATGAAAAAAAATAACACGAAGAGAACAAAAAAAAAAAGACACAGAGGAGAAAGGGATAAGAAATGAGGGAGAACAGAAATAGGGGAGAATTAGAGAAGGAGAGAGGGAGGGAAGAGGTGAAGGGGGGGTTAAAGCGTCTGAGCCAATATTGTGAGAGAATTAACAAGATCAAGAGGAAGGGCGCTGTCGGCTTCCGTGCCTTGTTTCATTCCGAGCTGTGGTGATGCGGGAGAGAGGAGAGGAGAAGGAAGGAAGAGGCTAGAAAGAAAGAAAGAGAGGAAAAGGAGGAGAGGAGAAGGATGGAAGGAAGAGGCTAGAAAGAAGGAAGGAGAGGAGAAGGAAGGAAGGAAGAGGCTAGAAAGAAGGAAGGAAGAGGAAATGGAAGAAGGGGAGAAGAGAGGAGGAAGGAGAGGAAATGGATGAAGGGGAAGAGAGGAGGAATAAGAGGAAAAGGAGGAAGGGGTATAAAAGAAGGAAGGGCAGAAAAGAGGATGAAAAGGAAGAAAGAGAAGGAGGAGTGGAGGGAGAATGGGGTGGAAGAGATAAGGAAGGAGAAGATAAAGGAGAGAGAAAGAAAGAAAAAGGGTGGAAGAAGAGGATGTGGGAAAGAATAAAGGAGATGGAGAGAGAATGGAGGAAAGAAGGAGAGAATGGAGGAAAGAGACAGATGAT
Source organism: Penaeus vannamei (assembly GCF_042767895.1). Taxonomy (NCBI): domain Eukaryota; kingdom Metazoa; phylum Arthropoda; class Malacostraca; order Decapoda; family Penaeidae; genus Penaeus; species Penaeus vannamei. The sequence goes on from NC_091552.1 coordinate 14,834,908, forward strand.
GACTTGATAGAGGGAACAGAACTAAATGAGGATAGATGAAAGTGAAAGACCGAAGGAGAGGATGTGGGAGAGAGAAGGAGGGAGATGACGAGACAGAAAGAAAGAGAAGGGAGGGGAGGAGGATAATGGGATAAAGGTAAGGATATAAGCGTAAAGGATATAGAAGGAGAGAATGAATAAGTGAAAGAGTTGAGGGAGAAGAGAGACGTGAGGAGAGAATGCGATATTGAAGAGAGAAAATGAAGGTGGAGGAATAGATAAAGGATGGATAGGATTAGAGGAAGGGGAAAAAGGATGAAAAAATAGGATGTAGGAGAGAGAATAAGAGCGAAAGATGCAAACAATAAAATGCATAAGAGTGAATAAAAAAAGTGGAAATGTTTAAAAGAACGAAAGAAAAAAAATCAGATGTTAAAAAAATGAGAAAGAAATGTAAGAGACAGAAGACAAGGAAGAAATATTGTCAGAAGAAGAAGTAAAGGCGTACGAGACAAAGAACAGCAGAATTACACCATGATTTTCAAAGGAATAAATCTACGGGCGGAATACCCACATTTCGTTTAGTGGCGTTGATTTTGACCATGATATGCTAAGGCTAGAACTATACAAAGAAATATAGCAATGGTAGGGATAGTAGTTACGATAAAGGGCATGAGGGAAATGATTAAGTTCATGATAGATATTAAAATGATACTACAAATAGATGTAATTTATGCTAATATTCTTTATTGTATTTGTAGAAGTAGAATGTCATCATTATCGTGTTCATGAATAGATTTCGATTGTTGCTACAAATGGTAGATCTGCAACATTATCATCTTTGTTATTGTCTTGTTGTTTTTGTTCTCTTTTCTCCTATTTCCCCTGGCTACTCCTTTTGTTTATTCTTTCCTCGACCTCTGTTCAGAGTTGTGAAAAGCTTTTGTACGAAACTGTATTGTGACGTGCGTTAATAATCTATTGTCTGTTGGCCCCGACGTCTTCACAGGCTGTCGCTGCACCCACTTTCTTCTCTTTTCTAAATTCATCTTTCTTACAATATATGATATTCTTCCATCTATCCTATACTGTCCCCCAGCGTTTTCTCAAATTATTTTATCTCTCCAGCTGTGCACGACCACCTCTGCGAAATCTAATTCTGATATGTATACAGCTGTCCACCGCCATGTCTTCAAAGTCTAAATCCCTCTCGGTGTGTTGGTGGCCTCCAGCTCTCTCCCTGAGGCGCAGAGGAGCCGAGCGAGAGCGACAGCCTTCATCTCATCCTGTCGACGACACTGCCCACATACGCCCCTCTCCTCCTCTCCTCCTCTCCTCTTCCCTTCGTTCTTATTTCCCTTGGCTCCCTCGTTCTGGTTTTCTTTTCTGTATTTCTTTGTCTCGTCTCTTTTCCCTTTTACCTTCTTCTCTCCTGTTCTTCTTATCTCCTTTTCTTCCTTTTCTCTTTTCTTCTCCTCTCCCTTCCATTTCTCTTTCCATTTCTGATCCTCATCCCCCTCTCCCCTCCCTCCTCCTCATCTCCCTCGCCCCTCCCTTCCCTTTCTCTTCCCATCTCCGATCCTCATCTCCCTCTCTCCCTCCTTCCCTTTCTCTTCCCATCTCCCCTCCTCCCTCCCTTCCCTTTCTCTTCCCATCTCCGATCCTCATCTCCCCTCTCCCCACCTTCCCTTTCTCTTCCCATCTCCCCTCTTCCCTCCCTTCCCCTTCTCTCCCCATCTCCCCTCTTCCTCGCCTCCCCTCGCCAACTCAGCGCACGTCAAAACAATACACTCGCCGCCAAAGAAACAAACTTGAAGATGAAGGTATGGTACTACCTTGGCTTAGGCGTTGGTTCAAGCCACTGCCCCCCCCTCCCATCACTACCCCTAACCGCCCCCGTCCCTCTACCCCACTGATCCTAAACCCTACCCCCCCGCCTCTACACCCCCCCCAACCCCAACCCCATCCAACCTCTGAGGCAAGTCGTATGAAGTGGTATATTGAATTTCACTTCAGTTTGCTGACTATGGAGGCCTGTGTGTGTATGTGTGCATGTACGTGTGTGTGTGTACGTGTGTGTGTGTGTGTGTGTGTGTGTGTGTGTGTGTGTGTGTGTGTGTGTGTGTGTGTGTGTGTGTGTGTGTGTGTGTGTGTGTGTGTGTGTGTGTGTTCCTCTGAAGTGGTTTAGGAGTTAGTAGTATAAAGGAAGTGTTTACAACCTAGGTGTGTGAAGTAGGGGGGAGGGTTAACTGAAGGACGGTGGGGGATGGAGAAGAGGAAGAAGATAGAAGGAAGAAAGGAAGGAGGAAGGGAGTGGGGCAGGGAAGAAGGGGATGAGAGAGAGATGAGACTGGAGGATGGTGGCAGAAGGGGAGGGAGGGAGAAAGAAGTGAAAAATTGGAATTTAGAGAGAGAGAGAGAGAGAGAAACTGACAGACTGACAGAGAAAGAGAGAGAGAAGAGAAGAAAAGAACAGAACAGAAAGAGAGAGAGAGAGAGAGAGAGAGAGAGAGAGAGAGAGAGAGAGAGAGAGAGAGAGAGAGAGAGAGAGAGAGAGAGAGAGAGAGAGAAAGAGAAACAGACAGACAGACAGACAAAAACAGAGACAGAGACACCAACAGACAGACAGACACTCGATGCGCTATTAGATCTGTGGCCTGTGAGTGTTGTCGTGTTGATCACTTAAGAGTCGGATCAGTTTGATGTGTACTGTAGGCGTTTCTGTTGTTGATTGACAGGTGTTGAGAGTAGCAATCTAACGTTATTAAAGGGAGAGAGAGGAGGAGGAATTTGTATCCCTCCTTTACGGTTCTTCTCTTTCTCCTTCGTCTCCTCCTCCTTCTTCTTCTTCTTTTCTTTTTTTCTTCTTCTTCTTCTGCTTCTCCTCCTTCTTCTTTTTCTTCTCCTACTCCTCTTCTTTCTCCTCCTCCTTTCCTCCTTCTCCATATCCTTTTTCTTCTCCTCCTCCTCGTCATTGTCTTCGTCCTCCTCCTCCTCCCTTCTCTTACCCCCCTTTCCCACTTCCTGTTGCCTCTTCCTTCCTTCCTCCAAACCTCCTCACTTCTCTCCCTCCCCTGACTTGCCTCTCTCCCCTCACTTCTTACCCCCCACCCCCAACCTCTTAGGAATATTACGACCCCCTCCTTGAGACGACCACCACCTGCTTGTACGCGAGTCGTTTTTCAGGTTCTCGGGTCACCAAACCAGGTCCTCCCGCTGGTGTTGATGACTTTAGGGTTGACCTTTTATGGCCGCGGTGAAAGAGTGCGGGTAGGGGGGAGGGGAGGGGGAGGGGGTGCGTGGTAGTGGCGAGGAGGAGGGAGGAGGGAAGTGGAAGGAGGGAGGGGGTAGGGAGGAGGAAGGGGGTAGGGAGGAGGGAGGGGGTAGGGAGGAGGGAGGAAAGGGGGAGGAGGAAGCAAGGAAGGGAAAAGGTGGTTGGAGGAAGGAGTTATACTTTGATGAGGTGTTTTGGGGGGTGTTTATTTGTTTGTTTGTGTGTGTGTTAGTTTGTGTGTTTGCTTGTGTTTGTTTGTGTGTGTGTGTGTGCGTGCGTGCATTTATTCATCTATCTTTCTATCTATTTCTTTATCTTTGTCTCTAGTGTACTTAGACGTGTTTCAAAGCATGTATGTATAATAAAGGCCCATTCACACATCAGTGGCGTATCAGTGCCGCGTCCGCTCAGTCCGTCAGTGTCAGTTTAAAGAATATATCGTTACTGTGAATTTCATCCGTCGCATTCACGCATGTCCGGCGCAAGACCGTGTTGTGGCTCTTAGTGTCAGTTCCGTCTCCGTGCCGTGATTTTGAATATCGTCGTCAATGATAGTTTTTGAATTTTCACGGACTTCGGATGCGTGTCGTGAGATGCTCATCAAAAATGAATAATGAATTTAGCTGTTATTCAATACACTGGATAGCAAAATAAATACCCAAGATTTGTTTGTCGGTAAGAAAAATCTCTTGTCTGGATTACAGTAGATAAATACAATGAATAACCATACTACAAAATATTTGTATTATTTAACCTCAAACAAACAGTGATCGTTCCCTTAGTGTTATAACCTTTCTCCGGTGAGTGTCTCGCTTATTCGGGTGAACGTGCGTTTTACTGACCAATATGATGAAACAATTTTAGACATTCTGAAGTACTGGGAAAAAGAAAATTGTTCCATCATCAGTTAACTCCTTGCACAGATTAGCAAACTCTCCTTTACGCTCTCTTTTCTTCCACGTTTCATGTGTCCACTTTCTTTTCTTCGGCTTAGGCTCAGCCTTTTCCAACTCATCAAGAATTATGGCAATCATTGCTAATTCCACATGAAAACGGACATCTTGGAAATCAGTAATTTAACGGAGTTACTCTGGATGTGTGAACTGACGTCACTGAAGCGTCACGGATTTCACTGACACTGAACTAACACGGCACTGATACGCCACGGATGTGTGACTCGACCTTAAGAGTGTGATCTAATCTTATTAAATTTCCTTCTTGGTCATCCGCTTCCCCCTTTTTGGACCCTAGTCCAATTCAGGTTTGTATTTATTATCAATTCATCAATTTTCTCGTTCTCTCTTTCCCTCCCACAATTCCTCCCTCCCTCCCTCCTTCCCTCATTCTCCCTTCTTCGTCCCATCTCCACTCACTCACTCACTCTTTGTCTGTCTGTTTGTCCCTCTCTTCCTCTCTCCTTCCCTCCATCCTCTCATCATCACCGTCTCTCCAACACCCCTTTCGTTTTCCTATTTCAAAAAGAAAAAAAAGAATGAAAAGAAAAAAAAAGTCACTGCATGAAGCAAGTCTCATTTCTACACAATTACTCCCGAACAACGATCCCGCTGATGAGAAAAGCAATATTTCGTTCGCTGTTTTGATACTTCTATCTTCCCCGTGAGCAATATTGTCACAGTTGCATTAAAAAGCGAATCCGTTGCCTCTTATTTGTTGACATATTATTCCCTTGCTCTGCAGCTGATGAAGTGCCATTAATATTGTAGAGTGATGTTGCTCTTGATGTTTTTTTATGATATCAGGTCACTGGCAAATATCTT
>NC_091552.1:14847438-14849938 GCF_042767895.1 Penaeus vannamei
TATATATATATATATATATATTTAGAGAAAGAGAGAGACAGAGACAGAAATTGAGATTGAGACTGAGACTGAGACTAAGACTGAGACTGAGACAGAAACAGACAGACAAACAGAGAGAGAGAAAAAGAATCTTCTGCGTATCACGTATTTGCATTGACTCACTTGGCAGCAAAAGGGAGAATTCCTCTTTAATTAAATTTTGCAGGACAAAGTATTCATTCCCAGGAAGGATCTACCCTCCGCCCGCTCTCTACCTTAAAGGGGGAATGTTTGGATGCGTTTCGATTTTTTTTTTCTTTTTTTTTTTTTTTGAGTTTGTTTGGGTTTTCAAAGAGAGAGGGAGGGAGGGAGAGAGAGAGAGAGGGAGGGAGGGAGGAGGGAGGGAGGGAGGGAGGGAGGGAGGGTGGGGGGGTGGATGAAGGAGAGGGTAAAGGTGAGTGTGAGGTTAAAGGTAAAAGTGAGGGCGAGGGTGAGAGTGAAGGGAAGGATGAGGGTGAGGGTGAGTGTAAAAGGGGAAAGAGGAGGGTGAGGGTAGGGGCGAGGGTAAGGGTGGGGGTTAGGGTAAAGGGGGGAGGGAGGGAGAAGGGGGTAAGGGGAGTGGAGAGGGGGCAAGAGGATAGAGAGGAGGTAAGGGGATAGAGAGGAGAGATTAGGGGAGGGAGAGGGGGAAGAGGAGGAAGAAGGGGAAGAGAAGGGAGAAGATGGAAGCGGGAGATGAGGAGAAGGGGAAAAGGAGAATGAGAAGGGGGAGAGAGGGAAGTGGACAGGAAGAGGGAGAAGGGAAGAAGGAGAGAGGGAGAAGGGGAAGGGGAGATGGAGGGAGGGAAGGTTAGAGGGAGAGGTAGGAAGAGAAGAGGGAGAGGGCTGAAGGGGAAGGTAGAGGGAGAGGTAGAGAAAGAGATGTTGTTTGTGAGTCTCCATGTCTCTCTCTTCTCTTTCATCCTTCATTTTATGTTTGCGTGTTTGTCTGTATCTCTCTCTCTCTCTCTCTCTCTCTCTCTCTCTCTCTCTCTCTCTCTCTCTCTCTCTCTCTCTCTCTCTCTCTCTCTCTCTCTTTACTAATTTCCCCCCTTTTTCTTCCCCGTTTCTTCCTATTTCCTCCGTCTTTCTACCTCCTTTCTTCTCTCGTTTTTTCCCTTCGTTGTTTATTCTTCCTTTCTGAGAAAGAGGAAAGAGAAAAGAAATAATTACCAAAATGCGAAGAGGAAACCGAAGAGGAAGTGCGGAGAAAGGGGAGAAGAAAAGATTAAAGGAAGACGAAGACGAAGAGAGGGAAGAGAAAAAGAATAAAAGTTATTAAACTGAAAGAATAAAATAATTAAGAAGGAAGGGTGAAAGAGAGAAAGAAGGAAGAAGAGGAAAGAGAGAAGGAAGAGAGCAGAAAGAAAGGATAAATGAAGAGAGAAATGAAGAACGCAACGAAGAAGGGAAGGGAGAAACGAGAGAAACAAACAAAGAACCAAAACGTAGAAAAGAAATAAGAAAATGAAAAGAAGAAAATGAGGAAGAGACAAGAAAAAGAAAATGAAAAGGATAAAATGAAGACAAAATAAGAAAATGAAAATAAGAAAATAAGAAAAAAATGAACAGGAGAAAATAAGGAAATAAGTAAGTGAGAAGAAAATAGAAAGGGTAAAATAAGGAAAAAAATATTGAAAATGAAAAGAAGAAAGCAAGTAATAAAGAAATAAAAAGGAAAAAATAAAGAAAAATCAGAATTTGAAACGGAGAAAATAGGGAAAATCTGAAATTGAAGAGGAGAAAATAAGGTGAAAATAAAGGAAGAAATAAGAAGAGGGAATAGGAGAAAACAAACAACGGGAATAAGAGAGAGTAGAGGAGAGGGCCGAAGAGGGAAAATTCCCCTCGTGTGCCAAATCTGATTCCGAGTTCCTGAACCGACTGCCAGACTGTCTTGTTACTGTGGGGGGGTGGGGGAGGGGAGGGCGATTGCGTGCAGGGGGCTCTCGTACTCCGCGCCTGCCGATTCTTTTGCGGGGGTGGGGATGGGGGTGGGGCAAGCAGGGAGGGAGAAGGAGGATAGGAGGGAGGGAGGGTGGGTGCGGAAGGAGGGTGGGTGAGGAAGGAGGGTGGGAGGGAAGGAAGGAAGGAGGGAGGAGGAGAAGGAGGAGGAAGGAGGAGTAGGAGAAGGAGGAGGAGGAGGAGGAAGAAGAGAGGGAGGGAAGGAGGGAGGAAGAGAGAGAGGGAGGAGGAAGAAGAGAGGGAGGGAGGAGGAGAAAGAAGAAGAAGAAGAAGAAGAAGAAGGAGTGATGGATAGGGAGGAAGAGAAGATAGGGGAGAAGAAAGGAAGAAGAGAGGATAGGAGAGAATGGGGGGTGTTGAGAGGGAGAATGGGGATGGGAGAACAGATGTGGGGGACAAGGATGGAGAAAAGGAGGAAAGGTAGGAGGATGGGAGAGATGGGGGAGGAGTTTAGAGGGAGGGTGAGGCTAGAAAGAGGGTAGGAAGGATGGGGAGAAGGCGGGGAGGGCAATGAAGG
>NC_091552.1:14854938-14862438 GCF_042767895.1 Penaeus vannamei
CTCCCTCTCCCTCCCGTTGCCATTTCCCGAACGCTTGCTCTTTCGGGAGTTAATGGAGAGCCAGAACGACGTATTTACATGTACGGTTTGTTAAAGGGATTTTCTTAACTCCCGGCCTCTCTCTCTCTAGCCTGGGCTCGGCGCTGGGTCTCCGGTTTCGCTCTCTCTGGTTTATTTTTTCGGTTTCTCTCTCTTTTTCTCTTGTTTGTTTCATTTTTTCTTTTTGTCTGTCCATCTCTCTGTCTCTTTGTTCCTTTGTCTTTGTCTGTCTCTATTGTTTATTTTTATTTATTTATTTTTTTATCTGTCCCTCCCTCCCTTCGTTCCTCCTTGCCTCCCATTCTCTCTTCATTTAACCCTTCCCTGCCTATACTCACTTCCCTTTTCTCTCTCCCTGTCTTCTCTCTCCTTTCTCCTCTCTCTTCTCACCTTTCTCTCCTCTCCCATGTCTCCCTGTCCTCTCTCTTCTCTCCCTATCCTCTCTCCTCCTTCTCCCATCCTTCCTGCCCTCTCTCTTCCTCTCTCTTCTTCTCTCCCTATCCCTTCCTCTCCCATCTCTCCATGTCCTCTCTCTTCTCTCCTTCTCTCCTCTTTCTCTTATCTCCCTTCCTTCCTCCTCCTCTCCTCTCCCATCTCTCCCTGTCCTCTCTCCTCTCTCCTCCCTCCCTACCTCCTCCCTTCCTCTTTCCCTCTCCCTGTCGTCTCTCTTCTCTCCTTCTCTCTCTCTCTCTCTCTTCTCTCCCTGTCCTCTCTCCTTCTCTCCTCTCCCATCTCTCCCTGTCCTCTCTCCTCCCTCCTCCCTCCCTCTTTCCCTCTCCCAGTCCTCTCTCTTCTCCTCTCTCCTCTCTCTCCCGTTTGATGCCCGGCAGGTAGAGCTCGACCCCGCATCCCTGTCATCTCCTGCCTGCCTCCTTGGCTGTGTCTGGCTGTCATCTGGGCTCAAGACGGAATTCCAGGTCCGTTCCCAGTGTTCCAGGTTGTCTGGAGCTGGCCAGGCGAGGAAAGGAGGAGGAGGAGGAGGGGAAAGGAAGAGAAGGAGGAGCAGGAGGGGAAAGGAAGAGAAGGAGGAAGAGGAGGGAAAAGGGAGAGAAAAAGGAGGAGGGAGAAGGGAAGAGGAGGAGGGAGGAAAAGGGCGAGGAAGAAGGATAAGGAGAGAAAAGGAGGGAGGGAAGAGAAGGAGGAGGAGGAAAGGGAAGATGAAAAGGAGGAGGGAAGAGATGGAGGAGGATAGAGGAAGAGGAAGTGGAGGAGGAGAGAGGTAAGGAGGAGGACAGGGAGAGGAAGGAGGAGGGGGAAGGGGAGAAGGAGGGAGGAGGAAGAGGAGGAGGGAGAGGAGGAAAAAGAGGAGGCGGAGGGAGAGAGGAGGGAGGAGGAGGGAAAGAGAGATGAGGAGGGAGGAGGAGAGAAAGGGAGAGGAGGAGGGAGGAGGAGGGAAAGGGAGAGGAGGAGGGAGGAGGAGGGAAGGGATGACAGGTGAGGGAGAGGAGGAGGAGGGAAAAGGAAGAGGTGGAGGAGAAAGTAGAGAAAGAGGAAGAGGGAAGTAAGTGGATGACAAGGAAGACGAGGAGGAGGGAAGAGGTGGAGGAGAAGGGAGAGGAGAGAAGAGAGGAGGATGGCGAGGAAGAGGTGGAGGGAAGAGGAAGAGGAGGGGAAGAGGGCGAATTGAAAAGTAGGTGGAGTAGGCAGAGAAAAGGAAAATCTAATACGAGGAAAACCTGGAGAAAGAGGGAAAGAGGAAAAGGAGGGAAAAGAGGAGGATGGAGACGAAGAAAAAACAAAGAAAGAGGTGAAGTGGCCAGGAGGAGGAAGGAAACAAATAGCGGAGCGAAGAGGAAGGAGAGGAGGTGGTAATGGAAAAGAAAGAGATGAGTGAGGGAGAGAAACAGGACTGAGAGGAAGAAAAGGAAGAGGAGGCAGGAGAGATGGAGCGAGAAGGAGAGGAAAATTGAGACGTGAGGGAGGGAGAGAAGGGGATGAATGAGGGAGAGGAACAAGAGCAAGAAGAAAAGGAGGAAGGTATAAGAAAAAGAAGAGGGAGATAGTGAATAGGAAAGGGACGAAAATTAGAGGGAGAAAGGGGAATAAAAATAGAGGATGGATAGATGAGAAATAAAGAACGCACACACACGCACACATACGCACGCTCACGCACACGCACGCGCACGTTCACGCACACACACACACGCACACGCACACGCACACAAGCACGAATTCCCCCTCAAGACACACAGACACACACACAAACAGCTCTCACACGCACTCCCCGCACACACGCACACGCACACACACACGCACACGCACACATACACACGCACACGCACACATACACACGCACACATACACACGCACACGCACACACACACACGCACACAAGCACGAATTCCCCCTCAAGACCAAAGACCGAAGACAAAAGCTCTCCTCGCACTCCCGGCGAAACAAAAGACGGTCGTGACGTCACAATGACCCGCCCTCCCCTACGTCACATCCGCAAAGCCATAAAACGAACGACAATTAGCGAAATCTCTGAGTCAGTGACCTACTATGACTAATTACTGCTAATTATTCCTTTTGTTGACGTGGGTGATTTGGCGTCGCAGTGGCGGCGGCGCCGGAAGCCTTTGGCGCAGATGAGGCTTTTGGGCTTCAGGGAGTCGCGTTTAGGGCTGTTTTGGGGGATTGTGAGGAGGCGGGAATCTCTCTCTCTCTCTCTCTCTCTCTCTCTCTCTCTCTCTCTCTCTCTCTCTCTCTCTCTCTCTCTCTCTCTCTCTCTCTCTCTCTCTCTATATATATATATATATATATATATATATATATATATATATATGTGTGTGTGTGTGTGTGTGTGTGTGTGTGTGTGTGTGTGTGTGTGTGTGTGTGTGTGTGTGTGTGTATATATATGAATGTATTTATGTATGTGTATGTATGTATATGTATATATATAAATACACACACATACATACATACATACATATATATATATATATATATATATATATATATATATATATATATATATATATATATGTATGTATGTATGTATGTATGTACGTATGTATGTATGTATGTACGTATAAATATATGTATGTATATATATATATATATATATATATATATATATATATATATATATATATGAATGTATGTATGTATGCATGTATGTATGTATGTACACACACGCACACACACACACATACACACACACACACGCACGCACGCACGCACATACACGCACGTACAAATATCATTGTTTAATGATATCTATATCATTGTACCCCCCCCCCCCCTCTCTCTCTCTCTCAAAATAAATATATCCCTTACTTTTTTGCTCCTCTTTCTCCCTCTCCGCCGCCCCTTCAGGTTACCCTCTTCGACTCTTTTTTGCTTCCCTCCCCCCTACCCCATCCCCCACCGCTCCCTCCCACTGTTTTTTACCTCCCTTCACCCTACCCCTCCTCTCTCCCTCTCCCTCTCCCCTCTTCATCCCAAGGGGTCAATCAAGGTCAAGGAATGGCGTATAAACAGGGTCGTTCACGTCGGTTTAAATGCCTTCGACGCGAGTGATGTTCAGGGCACGAAAGAGTCGGGCGGGGGTGGGGGGGTCGATGCGGGGGGGGGGGGGGGCTTGTGCTTTATACGTCGTGGTTTGTACGTTTATATGTATGGTCGTTTGTGCGTGGATGGATGGGCAGTTGTGTACACTCCCACACGCGTACGGAGATTCACTTTTATATTGACACTGACACAGTTGATTTCGTAGTCAGTCACTATACTTACATTCACGCACATACTAACACTCACACTTACACTCACTCACACTCACACTCACACCCACACCCACACCCACACCCACACCCACACCCACCCTCTCTCCCTTCCACACTCCCCACATGCCCTCTACAACCACGCAAACCCACCCACACACGCACACCTACCCTCCCTCCCTTCCACACTCCCTCCCTCCCTTCCACGCTCCCCACATGCCCTCTACACCCGCACAGCCACACCGACCCACCCAGGGCAAAATCCCGCGCAAGCAAACACCCTCTCATATGCATACGTATATATACTTCCGCGCCGAGAAACGACCTTCAACCGCTCCGTTTTTTGTCCTTCTTACATCGTGGAAAAGTTTATGTCTGTGGATGATTTTTTTTTTCCTGACGATTTTTCCATTTACTTTTTATGTTTTTTTTTCTTGTTTGTTGTATTTTTTTGGTGGGGGGGGGGGGGGGGGCTGTTCTGTGTGGGAGATGGAGGAATAGGGTGGGGAAGGAAGGATGGAGAGAGGGAAAGAGAGAGAGGGGGGAAGTGTGTGTGTGTGTGTGTGTGTGTGTGTGTGTGTGTGTGTGTGTGTGTGTGTGTGTGTGTGTGTGTGTGTGTGTGTGTGTCTGGAGAGAGAGAGAGAGAGAGAGAGAGAGAGAGAGAGAGAGAGAGAGAGAGAGAGAGAGAGAGAGAGAGAGAGAGAGAGAGAGAGAGCGGGGGAAGGAAGTAAAAAAAAGATAATGAACATAGCATAATGAGCCCTGTACAAGAGAGTACTTCCAATCTAATTAGCAAAGCGTACATAAAATAGACAAACATTATGATAAAGCCAATAATTAGAGAGAAAAAAAAATCAAATTTCCCCCCACCAATACCCCTACCCTCTCCATCCTGCCTCCTCCCCTCCTCTTACCCCTATATCCACCTCGCTATTGAACCCCACCTCTCCCCCTCCTACATCCTCCCCACCACTCCCCTTCCCTCTCCTCTCCTACTTCTCTTCCCATCTCCTGATAAGGGGTGGTGGGGATCTTCCCCCACCTCTCCCAGTCCTCCCTCTTCCCCAACCACTTTCTTTCCCCCTCCTTTCTCCCCAACCACCTTCCCTCCCCACCCTCTTCTCTCACCCTCCTCTCTCCTCCTCTCCCTCTCCTCCCACCTCTCCCCCCCCCTCCATGTCTCTAACCACGTCTCCTTCCCCTTCCCTCCTCTCCACCTTCCTCTCCCCCCACCCCAATCGTCCCCAACCACCTCTCACCCCCTCCCCACCCCCCTCCTCTCCCCCATTCCCATGACTGCCACATTAACCTCATTCCCGAGGATTTACTCTCCCATTGGCGTTCCTCTGTGCTCGCGCTTGGTTGACCCGGCGCGCTGTCAGAGGGATTTTTCGAATTGTTTTCTTGTTTTTGATTGCGTGTGTGCGTGTGTGTGTGTGGGGGGGGGTGTCGTGTGTGTTTGTTTGTGTATGTGTGTGGTGTTTTCCTTTCTTTTATTTTTTCTTTTTATTTTTTTCTCTTCGAGGTATGTTTATTCGTTTTTTTTTGATTGTCGGTTTTATTGTTATCGTTTTTGGTTGGGATTTTTGTCCTTCATTTTGAGAGAGAGAGAGAGAGAGAGAGAGAGAGAGAGAGAGAGAGAGAAGAGAGAGAGAGAGAGAGAGAGAGAGAGAAAGAAAGAAAGAAAGAAAGAAAGAAAGAAAGAAAGAAAGAAAGAGAGAGAGAGAGAGAGAGAGAAACAGACAGAGGAGGGGGCTGAGAGACTGACAGAGGGTGAGGGAAAAAGGGAGGGAGATGGAGAGGGAGAGAAAAATTAAGACGGTGAGGGAAGGGAGTGAATGAGCGAATAAGTTAGTTATTAAGTAAGTTGGTAAGTAAGTAGGTGAATGAGTGAATAAGCAAGTGAGTAAGTAAGTAAGCATGCAAGCAAGCGAGTGAGTGAGGGAGTGAGGGAGGGAGGGAGTGAAAAAGAGAAAGAGATAGGGATAGAGAGAGAGTGAAACAAAGAGAGAGAGAGAGAGGGGAGATAGAGACAGAGACAGAAATACACTCAAAATAGCCTTAATCCTCCCACTCTTTTACTTCAACGTTGAATGTCGAAATGCAAGAATGTTCGATCCGGCAGCTTTGCAGCTTGCAAATGGCCACCGGAGCCAGAAAATAATGACTCTGCCAATAGACAAATGTTGCAAGCGAGGAACGAGCAAAGCGGATGTGGGTGTCTTTATCTCTGTCTGTCAGCGGGTGTTTGTGTGGGTGGGTGGGGGTGGAGGGACGGGGGGGGGGGTTGGAAGAGGGAATAGGGGCTGGTGGAGGAGATGGATAGGTGGAAGGGAGGGGGAGGGGCTAGAAGTGGGAAGGGTGGTGGAGGAGATGGAGACTGATAGGTGGAAGTTAGGGGGTGGAGGAGGAAGGGGCTTGTAGGAGAAAAGAGGGGGTGGAGGAGAGAAGGGTGGTGGTGGAAGAGAGGGGGTGGAGGGAAGGGTTGTAGGAGAAAGAGGGGATGGAGGAGAGAAAGGTGGTGGCGGAAGAGATGGGGTGGAGGAGGAAGAGGAGTGGAGAAGAGAAGGGGGATGGAGGAGAGAAGGGGTAAGTGGAAGGGAGGGGTTGGAGAATAGAAGGGTGATGGAGGAAGGACTAGGGGTGGAGGAGATGGATCGGTGGAAGAGGGAGTGGGGTTGGAGGAGGGGGCGGGTTGGTGGTAAGAGGGTGATGGAGAAATGAGTTAGCGGGGAGGATGGAGGAGGGCGGAGAAGGGAGGAAGATGGAAGAGGGAGGGAGTGTGAGAGAGGGAGGAGGTAGAGGAGAGAGGGATGGATGTAGAAGGTGTGGTGGGAAGGGGGAAGAAGAGAAGAGGGAGAGAAGGGGAGTCGGTGGAGAGAGCGGAGATTGAGGTGTGGGGGAGGAGAGAAAAGAGGGAGAGTGAGAGGGAGGGAGAGAGAGAGGGAGGGAGAGGAGAAAGAAAGAGGGAGGGAGAGAAAGAAAGAGAGGGAGGAGAGAGAGGGAGGGAGAGAGAGAGGGAGGGAGGAAGAGAGGGAGGGTGAGAGAGAGGGAGGGAGGGAGGGAGGAAGGGGGGGAGGGAGGGAGAGAAGGGGGAGGGAGGGAGAGAGGAAGGGGGGAGGGAGGGAGGAAGGGGGAAGGGAGGGAGGAAGGTGGGGAGGGAGGGAGGAAGGGGGGGGAGGGAGGGAGGAAGGGGGAGGGAGGGAGGAAGGGGGGAGGGATGGAGGAAGGGAGGGAGGGATGGAGGAAGGGGGGAGGGATGGAGGAAGGAGGAAGGGGGGGAGGAAGGGAGGAAGGGGGAGGGAGGGAGGGAGGAAGGGAGGAAGGGAGGAAGGGAGGGAGGGAGGAAGGAGAGGGGGAGGGAGGAAGGGGAGAGAGGGAGGAAGGGAGAGAGGGAGGGAGGGAGTGGAAGGAGGGAGGGAGGAGAGGGAGGGAGGGAGGGAGAGAGAGAGGGAGAGAGAGAGAGGGAGAGAGAGAGAGAGAGAGAGAGAGAGAGAGAGAGAGAGAGAGAGAGAGAGAGGGAGGGAGAGAGAGGGAGAGAGAGAGAGAGAGAGAGAGAGAGAGAGAGAGAGAGAGAGAGAGAGAGAGAGAGAGAGAGAGAGAGAGAGAGAGAATGGAGAAGGAGAAAAGTGGAGGGTGAATGTAGGAGAAAAGGGGAGATGGGGTGGGAGGGGGCATGAGGGCGTTTATAGTTAAGGGAAGACGGAGGGGTGGGCGATTAGGAAGGGAAATGAAGTGG
>NC_091552.1:14900977-14905977 GCF_042767895.1 Penaeus vannamei
GACCAAAAGACGAAGACGAAGCCAAGAGACCAAAAGACGAAGACGAAGCCAAGAGACCAAAAGACGAAGACGAAGCCAAGAGACCAAAAGACGAAGGCGAAGCCAAGAAACCAAAAGACGAAGACGAAGCCGAAGCCAAGAGACCAAAAGACGAAGACGAAGCCAAGAGACCAAAAGACGAAGACGAAGCCAAGAGACCAAAAGACGAAGACGAAGCCAAGAGACCAAAAGACGAAGACGAAGCCAAGAGACCAAAAGACGAAGACGAAGCCAAGAGACCAAAAGACGAAGACGAAGCCAAGAGACCAAAAGACGAAGACGAAGCCAAGAGACCAAAAGACGAAGACGAAGCCAAGAGACCAAAAGACGAAGACGAAGCCAAGAGACCAAAAGACGAAGGCGAAGCCAAGAGACCAAAAGACGAAGACGAAGCCAAGAGACCAAAAGACGAAGACGAAGCCAAGAGACCAAAAGACGAAGACGAAGCCAAGAGACCAAAAGACGAAGACGAAGCCAAGAGACCAAAAGACGAAGACGAAGCCAAGAGACCAAAAGACGAACACGAAGCCAAGAGACCAAAAGACGAAGGCGAAGCCAAGAGACCAAAAGACGAACACGAAGCCAAGAGACCAAAAGACGAACACGAAGCCAAGAGACCAAAAGACGAAGGCGAAGCCAAGAGACCAAAAGACGAAGACGAAGCCAAGAGACCAAAAGACGAAGACGAAGCCAAGAGACCAAAAGACGAAGGCGAAGCCAAGAAACCAAAAGACGAAGACGAAGCCAAGAGACCAAAAGACGAAGACGAAGCCAAGAGACCAAAAGACGAAGACGAAGCCAAGAGACCAAAGACGAAGACGAAGCCAAGAGACCAAAAGACGAAGGCGAAGCCAAGAAACCAAAAGACGAAGACGAAGCCAAGAGACCAAAAGACGAAGACGAAGCCAAGAGACCAAAAGACGAAGACGAAGCCAAGAGACCAAAGACGAAGACGAAGCCAAGAGACCAAAAGACGAAGGCGAAGCCAAGAGACCAAAAGACGAAGACGAAGCCAAGAGACCAAAAGACGAAGACGAAGCCAAGAGACCAAAAGACGAAGACGAAGCCAAGAGACCAAAAGACGAAGACGAAGCCAAGAGACCAAAAGACGAAGACGAAGCCAAGAGACCAAAAGACGAAGACGAAGCCAAGAGACCAAAAGACGAAGACGAAGCCAAGAGACCAAAAGACGAAGACGAAGCCAAGAGACCAAAAGACGAAGACGAAGCCAAGAGACCAAAAGACGAAGACGAAGCCAAGAGACCAAAAGACGAAGACCTAATCCTTGCAAACTCTTTTTCATCTTATATTTTGAAATCATTTTTTCGTTCATTGCGATCTTCTTGCAACGAAACGTCAGAGTAGAAATAGTTTTGTAGAGCGAGCAACCCTTTTTGGAAAGAGTTTTGGATTGGCTGCTGTTCCGGAATCGGGGTTCTGAGGGGCGGAGCTTGGTGTTTTTTTTCTTCTTTTTGTGTTTGTTTGTTTCTTTGTTTTTTATGTTGGTTAGTTTGGTATGGGATTTTTTTTTTTTTTTTTTTGGGGGGGGGAGGGTTGTTTAATTGTTTATCTGCTTTCTGTTTTTTCGTCTTTTTAAATTTTTTTCTTAGTTTTTGCTCATATTTCTTTATATTTATTTATCTATCTGTCTGTCTGTTTCTATCGATCAGTTTATCCATCTGTCTCTATCGATCTATCAATCAATCTGTCTATTAATATCTCTATCGATATATCTATCTGTCTCTATCAACCTCTCTGTCTGTCTATCTGTTTTCTCTTTTTCGCCAGTCGTTCACACCGTATTTTCCATCACCTCTACCTATTCCTCGCAGGCTAATAAGTCTTTCCTATCAGCCAGTTTGTTAATACAGATGCAGAAATAAAGGCATATTTGTCTATACATCTGATAGATATACATGTAACCATCTATTTGGCGGGTAGATATGCATGTCCAGACTGATAGATATGCATTTATTTCTTTATTTATGCATGTCAAGTATAGGAATATTCTTTGGGTCGGCCTCGGACAACTTTAACAAACCGGCCGTATATCACGTAACCTACTTTTCTGCAGGTTACACGTGTACCCTTTAAAAACATGATTACGAAGCCAAGAGACCAAAAGACGAAGACGAAGCCAAGAGACCAAAAGACGAACACGAAGCCAAGAGACCAAAAGACGAAGACGAAGCCAAGAGACCAAAAGACGAACACGAAGCCAAGAGACCAAAAGACGAAGACGAAGCCGAGACCAAAAGACGAACACGAAGCCAAGAGACCAAAAGACGAACACGAAGCCAAGAGACCAAAAGACGAAGGCGAAGCCAAGAAACCAAAAGACGAAGACGAAGCCGAAGCCAAGAGACCAAAAGACGAAGACGAAGCCAAGAGACCAAAAGACGAAGACGAAGCCAAGAGACCAAAAGACGAAGACGAAGCCAAGAGACCAAAAGACGAAGACGAAGCCAAGAGACCAAAAGACGAAGACCTAATCCTTGCAAACTCTTTTTCATCTTATATTTTGAAATCATTTTTTCGTTCATTGCGATCTTCTTGCAACGAAACGTCAGAGTAGAAATAGTTTTGTAGAGCGAGCAACCCTTTTTGGAAAGAGTTTTGGATTGGCTGCTGTTCCGGAATCGGGGTTCTGAGGGGCGGAGCTTGGTGTTTTTTTTCTTCTTTTTGTGTTTGTTTGTTTCTTTGTTTTTTATGTTGGTTAGTTTGGTATGGGATTTTTTTTTTTTTTTTTTGGGGGGGGAGGGTTGTTTAATTGTTTATCTGCTTTCTGTTTTTTCGTCTTTTTAATTTTTTTTCTTAGTTTTTGCTCATATTTCTTTATATTTATTTATCTATCTGTCTGTCTGTTTCTATCGATCAGTTTATCCATCTGTCTCTATCGATCTATCAATCAATCTGTCTATTAATATCTCTATCGATATATCTATCTGTCTCTATCAACCTCTCTGTCTGTCTATCTGTTTTCTCTTTTTCGCCAGTCGTTCACACCGTATTTTCCATCACCTCTACCTATTCCTCGCAGGCTAATAAGTCTTTCCTATCAGCCAGTTTGTTAATACAGATGCAGAAATAAAGGCATATTTGTCTATACATCTGATAGATATACATGTAACCATCTATTTGGCGGGTAGATATGCATGTCCAGACTGATAGATATGCATTTATTTCTTTATTTATGCATGTCAAGTATAGGAATATTCTTTGGGTCGGCCTCGGACAACTTTAACAAACCGGCCGTATATCACGTAACCTACTTTTCTGCAGGTTACACGTGTACCCTTTAAAAACATGATTACGAAGCCAAGAGACCAAAAGACGAAGACGAAGCCAAGAGACCAAAAGACGAACACGAAGCCAAGAGACCAAAAGACGAAGACGAAGCCAAGAGACCAAAAGACGAACACGAAGCCAAGAGACCAAAAGACGAAGACGAAGCCGAGACCAAAAGACGAACACGAAGCCAAGAGACCAAAAGACGAACACGAAGCCAAGAGACCAAAAGACGAAGGCGAAGCCAAGAAACCAAAAGACGAAGACGAAGCCGAAGCCAAGAGACCAAAAGACGAAGACGAAGCCAAGAGACCAAAAGACGAAGACGAAGCCAAGAGACCAAAAGACGAAGACGAAGCCAAGAGACCAAAAGACGAAGACGAAGCCAAGAGACCAAAAGACGAAGACCTAATCCTTGCAAACTCTTTTTCATCTTATATTTTGAAATCATTTTTTCGTTCATTGCGATCTTCTTGCAACGAAACGTCAGAGTAGAAATAGTTTTGTAGAGCGAGCAACCCTTTTTGGGAAGAGTTTTGGATTGGCTGCTGTTCCGGAATCGGGGTTCTGAGGGGCGGAGCTTGGTGTTTTTTTTCTTCTTTTTGTGTTTGTTTGTTTCTTTGTTTTTTATGTTGGTTAGTTTGGTATGGGATTTTTTTTTTTTTTTTTGGGGGGGGGGGAGGGTTGTTTAATTGTTTATCTGATTTTTGTTTTTTTCGTCTTTTTAATTTTTTTTCTTAGTTTTTGCTCATATTTCTTTATATTTATTTATCTATCTGTCTGTCTGTTTCTATCGATCAGTTTATCCATCTGTCTCTATCGATCTATCAATCAATCTGTCTATTAATATCTCTATCGATATATCTATCTGTCTCTATCAACCTCTCTGTCTGTCTATCTGTTTTCTCTTTTTCGCCAGTCGTTCACACCGTATTTTCCATCACCTCTACCTATTCCTCGCAGGCTAATAAGTCTTTCCTATCAGCCAGTTTGTTAATACAGATGCAGAAATAAAGGCATATTTGTCTATACATCTGATAGATATACATGTAACCATCTATTTGGCGGGTAGATATGCATGTCCAGACTGATAGATATGCATTTATTTCTTTATTTATGCATGTCAAGTATAGGAATATTCTTTGGGTCGGCCTCGGACAACTTTAACAAACCGGCCGTATATCACGTAACCTACTTTTCTGCAGGTTACACGTGTACCCTTTAAAAACATGATTACGAAGCCAAGAGACCAAAAGACGAAGACGAAGCCAAGAGACCAAAAGACGAACACGAAGCCAAGAGACCAAAAGACGAAGACGAAGCCAAGAGACCAAAAGACGAACACGAAGCCAAGAGACCAAAAGACGAAGACGAAGCCGAGACCAAAAGACGAACACGAAGCCAAGAGACCAAAAGACGAACACGAAGCCAAGAGACCAAAAGACGAAGGCGAAGCCAAGAAACCAAAAGACGAAGACGAAGCCGAAGCCAAGAGACCAAAAGACGAAGACGAAGCCAAGAGACCAAAAGACGAAGACGAAGCCAAGAGACCAAAAGACGAAGACGAAGCCAAGAGACCAAAAGACGAAGACGAAGCCAAGAGACCAAAAGACGAAGACCTAATCCTTGCAAACTCTTTTTCATCTTATATTTTGAAATCATTTTTTCGTTCA
>NC_091552.1:14918477-14928477 GCF_042767895.1 Penaeus vannamei
GTAATAGTAATAGTTTCTCTTGGTTTCGTTTGGTTTCTCTAGGTTTATTTCGGTTTATTTAGCTGATTTTTCCTTATGTTTGGTGTGTTTTTTAGTATGGGATTTTTTGTAGCTAGTTTTTTAGTAATCATAATTTGTTACCATTTTCTATTTTGCGTTCATTGATTCAGTATATATATGTTTGTATTTCCTCTTTATGTTTTTAATTACTCATGATAATATTAATCATTTTAATCACTCAGCCAACCCGCATTTTCCATTTTTTCCTTTATTTCTTCTTTTTTTTCTTTTTCAAGTGTCTAAATCTTTTTTATTTATTTATTTATTTTTTTCTCCAGCAGGTACTTTATTCTGAGACATTACTTGAGTCCGTCTTCAAGAAACGGCAACAGACTTGACGGTAAAGAGGCAACAAGGACGTGAGTATATAGATAATGATGTTGATTGACGGTAATGACGGTGATGAAAAATAATGAAGAGAGAAAGGGAGGGGGAGGGGAGATGGGTAGTGGGAGGGGAGATGGGGTAGAGGGAGGGGAGATGGGGTAGGGAGGGAGATGGGTAGGGAGGGAGATGGGGTAGGGAGGGAGATGGGGTAGGGGGAGGGAGGGAGATGGGAAGGGGTAGGGAGGGGAGAGGAAGGGGTAGGAGGAGGAGGGAAGGGAGGGAGGAGGAAGGAAGGGGAGAGAGGAGGGGAGGAGGAGGGAAGGAGGGAGGGAAGGAGGGAGGGAAGGAGGGAGGGAGGAGGGAGGGAGGGAAGGAGAGAGGGAGGGAGAGAGGGAGAGGGAGAGAGAGAGAGAGAGAGAGAGAGAGAGAGAGAGAGAGAGAGAAAGAGAGAGAGAGAGAGAGAGAGAGAGAGAGAGAGAAAGAGAGAGAGAGAGAGAGAGAGAGAGAGAGAGAGAGAGAGAGAGAGAGAGAGAGAGAGAGAGAGAGAGAGAGAGTGAAAAAGAAAGTCGATATATAGAAAGACCTAATCAGAACGAACACATCTTCAACATGAATAACATAAACAAAGGCAGGAACACCATCAACACGACCTGTTGACATGAACATCAACAACAAAAAGATATATCAACATGAGCAACAACATGAACCCCCCCAAAAAAATCCAACACGAACCTCAACACCTCTTCCCCCACCTACCGCAGACCTTGCACGGCATTGCAAGATACCCCTTCTGCAACACGAGAAGTCCATCATATGCAGTTCCCTCACGAGTTTACACGGCAATCTGGATCCTGCATGATTAACGACCAAAACCCGGCGCGAGTTCTTGATGCCAGTGTTGGATCTTCGTCTGTAATTCGGCGTCTTCGAGTAAATTTCAATTAATTGGGGACGTCTTGGCGGAGATATGACTAAGGGGGGGGGGGCGTGGGAGGGGGGAGGAGGGGAGATTTATATGTGTATGCGATTAATCTGAGAATGATTGGGTTCATTTGAGAGAGAGAGGGAGAGAGAGGGAGAGAGAGAGAGAGAGGGAGAGAGAGAGAGAGAGAGAGAGAGAGACTGGATGAATCTCGCCTTAGATGGGGACGGGAATTTCATTAAGGACTGAGTGTTCTTGTTGTATGTATCCTCTCTCTTTCTCTTTCTCTCTTTTTTGTTCTTTTTCTCTCTCTTTCTTTCTTGCTTGTTCTCTCTCTCTCTCTCTCTCTCTCTCTCTCTCTCTCTCTCTCTCTCTCTCTCTCTCTCTCTCTCTCTCTCTCTCTCTCTCTCTCTCTCTCTCTCCCTCCCTCCATCCCTCCCTCCCTCCCTCCCTCCTCCTTCCTCCCTCCCTCCCTCCCTCCCTCCCTCCTCTCTCCCTCCCTCCCTCTCCCTCTCCCTCCCTCTCTCCCTCTCCCTCTCCCCCTCTCTCTCCCTCTCCCACCCTCTCTCCCTCTCTCTCTCCCTCTCCCTCTCTCTCCCCTCTCTCTCTCTCTCTCTCTCTCTCTCTCTCTATATATATATATATATATATATATATATATATATATATATATATATATATATATATATATATATATATATATAGAGAGAGAGAGAGAGAGAGAGAGAGAGAGAGAGAGAGAGACACAGATAAACAGGCTATTGTGCATCATTTTCAAGAAAGAGAAAAACAAAAGGGAAGAGAGAATGATGGAGGTAGGCAGACAGAAAAGCTAAAACTAATGATTATAATAATAACAAGTCCCCAAAGAGACAAAGCGAAAGAAAAGCCCCCAAATGAAGCGATCAAAGTTCGTCTCACCAAAGTAAAAGTGAAGCAAAATGAAAGAGCCAAAGGAGGCGACGGGCGACCAGCCACCCTCGCGCCTCGCCTCACGACCACGCCTGTCGGTAAAGAGCTTAAGGCGCTGAATCTGGTATCGCTTTCGCCCTTAATCATTTCGAGACGAGGGAAAGAGGCTTGTGAAAGGAGGGTGTGTGGGTTGGAGGGCGGGGGTAGGGGGATGGAGGGGAGAGGGGGTTTAGAAAAGGTTTAGTTTAATTCCGTTTGTTACATCGGATATTCTTCTTTGCTACGACATCCTGTCTGTTTATGTGCTTCTGAATTACCCCCCCCCCCCCTGTGTGCAAGGAATGGCCGGGATTACCATCCACTGGCAGCGCGCGGGATGGAACGCAGGTCAGCAGGTTTTTTTTAAGGGGGATGGAAAGATGGAAGTCATTGTTATTATAATTATTGCCATTGAGAAATGGGTTAATGAGAATGTATATATGTATGTATGTATGTATATATATATGTATATATGTATATATATATATATATATATATATATATATATATATATATATATATATATATATATATATATATATATGTATGTGTGTGTGTGTGTGTGTGTGTATACATACATATATACATTTACACACACACACATTTGTATTTGCATGTTTGTGTATGTACATTAATGAAATATGTGTGAATGTATCATTGTATGTGAATATCATCTTTCTCGCTCTCGCACTCTCTTCCTTAAATGTGGTCATAAGTTAATCGACATTCTATCACCTTACTTTTTTTGTGTGGTTTAGGAGGGGAGGGGTCGCTTGCGTTTTTTTTTTCTCTGGTTTCATTTAAATTTTTTTTCTCCCATCCCTTTTAATCGTCCTTCCTCTCTTCCTCTTTCCATCTTCCGCTCTGCTTCTCTCTCTCTCTCTCTCTTTCTGTTTGTCTGTCTCTCTCTCTCTGTCTTTCTCTCTCTGTCTTTCTCTCTCTCTCTCTCTCTCTCTCTCTCTCTCTCTCTCTCTCTCTCTCTCTCTCTCTCTCTCTCTCTCTCTCTCTCTCTCTTTCTAATTACGCGCACTAATTACATATGATTAAAAATGTTAATCATCAACGGGAGTAAAATGGCGCTTTTCTCTCTCATATTTGATCTCTTGTTCTTGTGTCCATTTTCCATTATTTTGCTATTCCTCATTTATCATTGCTTTGTGTTACCTATTCCGTTTTTGTATTGTATTATTTTTTTCTATACGTACCATTTTTCTCTCTCCCTTCCTTCCTTCTTTAGCATCTCTTTTTAATATATATATATATATATATATATATATATATATATATATATATATATATATATATATATATTGTGTGTGTGTGTGTGTGTGTATGTGTGTGTGTGTGTGTGTGTGTGTGTGTGTGTGTGTGTGTGTGTGTGTGTGTGTGTGTGTGTGTGTGTGTATTTGTATATATATATTTACTATATATATATATATTATATATATAATATATATATATATATATATTATATATATATATTATATATATAATATATATATATATATATATTATATATATAATATATATATATATATATATTATATATATATATATGTATGTATGTATGTATGTATGTATGTATGTATGTATATGTATATATATATATATATATATACACACACACACACACACACACACACACACACACACACACACACACACACACACACACACACACACACACACATATATATATATATATATATATATATATATATATATATATATATATATGTATGTATGTATATGTATATATATGTATATATATGTATACATATACATATATACGTATGTACATATGTACATATATACATATATACAAATTAGTGTATGTGGGTTTATTTGATATTTGCGTTTCTTTGTATTTGTGCATTCGCCTCTACACGTATAAACACATGTCTCACACGAATGTCTACATGCTTCAGCGGACTTTCTCTCCTAAAGTTTTCTTATAAAAACGACACACTTTTATACTTTAATCTTCGCAAAATTACGGCGCCAAGACAAAGGATCAAAGAATTGTTTATCTCCTAGAAATAAGACCAAAGGCTTTGAGGAACACGAAGAAGATGCGTGTTGTTTATTCTTGACTGTAGATTACGTGTGATAGCATATTATGAATCGCTGTTTATAGTGTTTGTCTTTTTGTCCATTAGTCTGTCTGTGTACTAGCCTGTCTCCCTCCCTCCCCTCTATTTTTAATCTAAATGTGTCGATCTTTCTTACAATCTGTCTTTCTAGCTATCTGTCTGCCAATTTGCCATTCTTTCTCTTTTGGTCTGTTAGTCTACCTGTCTGCTATTCTATCTTTGTCTTTTTGTCAGATATATAACACCGTCTGTCTGTCTGTCTGCCAATCTGCTTTTCATTCTTTCAGATTGTCGGTTTATCAGTCTGTTCGTATAACAGACTGACATGTCTGTATGTACGTATCAGTTTTGTAGTGTGATTATGTGTCGCTCTGTGTCTTTGTCTCTCCCTCCTTCGCTCTCTGTCTCTGTCTCTGTCTGTCTCTCTCTCTCTCTCTCTCTCTCTCTCTCTCTCTCTCTCTCTCTCTCTCTCTCTCTCTCTCTCTCTCTCTCTCTCTCTCTCTCTCTCTCCCTCCCTCCCTCCCTCCCTCCCTTCCCTCTCTCTCCCCTCCCTCCCTCCCGCCCCTTCCTTCCTACCTCCTCCCTCCCTCTCTCTCCCTTCCTCCCTCTCTCCCCCTTCCTCCCTCTCCCTCCCTCTCCCTTCCCCTTCCTCCCTCCCTCCCACTCCCCCTCCCCTTTCTCTCTCAGGAACGCAGCCAGGAAGTGTCGACGCGGGGAATATTGAATCTATCTTTCGCCGCTATTAAGAAGGCGGAAATTTAGAACATATTTCATGGTCCCGCCCTCTTTGATACGGTCGCTGAACGGGCGTGGGCGGCGGAAGGCTAGAAGGCGTGGGATAGGTTAGAAGGATAGTGGGTTGGATAAAGTGGGGGTTGGGCTAGGGAGGGAGGAGGGGGGTAGGGTTCGAGTGTGGGGGGGAAGTAGGAGGCTTAGAGAGAAGGTATAGATGGGGAGAGAGGGAAAAGTAGGATAAAGGGGAGATGGGGGAAGGGATAGGGGAGATAAAAAGGGAATAGGGGGTGGGGTATGAGGAGGATGAAGAGGGAATAGGGGGTGGGATGAGGAGGATAAAAGAGGGAATAGGGGGAGGGATGGGAAGGATAGAAAGGGAATAGGGAGAGGGATGGGGAGGATAGAAAAGGAATAGGGGAGGGTAGAAAAGGAATAGTGGAGGATAGAAAGGGAATAGGGGGAGGGAAGAGGAGGATAGCGATCAAAGGGATAGATTGGGGTGCCATAGAAGCAGGGGAGGATGAGGAGAGGGGAGAATAAGGGCAGGATAGAGGAGAAATAGGAAGGAAGGGAGAGAATAGCGGTGAAAGGGATGGATTAGGGTGCCATAGAAAGTGGGGAGAGGGGAGAATAGGATAGGATAGATAGAGGATAGGGGGAGGGGAGGAGGGCAGTGAAGGGGATAGATTGGGGTAGCATGGAAGGTGGAAAATAGGAAAAGGAAAAAATAAATTACATCCTCTTGATTTAATGGTTCATAGACGACCTTTTCCCTCTATATCAGATGACCTTGGAGAAGATGAAAAGAGGGGAAAAGGAGAAAAAATATGTCCTCCAAGATGTTTATCGTCTTTTGAGAGGTTCTGCGCCTTAGTGAGAGGGTATTGGAAGAAGGAGGAGGAGGGGGGGCAAAAGGGGGGTTGGTGGAGGGAGAGGAAGTGAAGTGAAGGGGGGGTCCTCTTTCTTTTTGTTCTTGTGATTGATTTTTTCTCTCGTTCTCTCTCTTTCTTTTTCTTTCTTTCTTTCTCTCTCTCTCTCTCTCTCTCTCTCTCTCTCTCTCTCTCTCTCTCTCTCTCTCCCTCTCTCTCTCTCTCTCCCTCTCCCTCTCCCTCTCTCTCCCTCTCCTCTCTCCCTCTCCCTCTCTCCTCTCCCTCCCTCCCTCTCCCTCCCTCCCTCTCCTCCCTCCCTCTCCCTCCCTCCCTCTCTCTCTCCCTCCCTCTCCCTCCCTCCCTCTCCCTCTCTCCCTCTCTCCCTCCCTCCTTCCCTCCCTTCTTTCTCTTTGCCTCGCTCGCTCGCTCCTCTTTCCTTCCTTCTTTTCTTTTTCTCTCTTTCTTTCTTTCTTTCTCTCTCTCACTCTAACTCTCTCTCTCTCTCTCTCTCTCTCTCTCTCTCTCTCTCTCTCTCTCTCTCTCTCTCTCTCTCTCCTCTCTCTCCCTCCCTCCCTCCCTCCCTCCCTCTCTCTCTCTCTCTCTCTCTCTCTCTCTCTCTCTCTCTCTCTCTCTCTCTCTCTCTCTCTCTCCCTCTCTCACTCTCTCTCCCTCCCTCTCCCTCCCTCTCCCTCCCTCTCCCTCTCTCTCCCTCTCTCCCTCCTTTTCTCCCTCCTTTCTCTTTGCCTCGCTCGCTCCCTCCTCTTTCCTTCCTCCTCCCCCATTCTCTCTCCGCCTTTATCTCCGCATTTATTGGGGTGGAAAAAGAATGATTGAAAATAAGGGAAATGATGATGATGTCCTTTGTTAGGGTCACTTGATTTTTTTTCTTTTTCTTTTTTATCAGGTTTTCTTTATTTTCAGTTTAATATTTTTGTTTCTCTTTTTTCGTTTTTTTTTCTTCTTACAGTCTATCCACTTTATTTTTTTTTTTCGTTTTTTTGTCTCTTTTTTCTCTTTCTATTTTTATTTATTTATTTTTTTTCAACCCATCCATCTATCTCTCATGTCTATCCAATGGCAAATTCCTCTAGCATTTACTTTTACTTTATGTCTGCCTAAAACTTGAATTTGTCGAAATTATTTTTGTCCTGAATATCGACTGATAATAACCGCAACTTCCTCTCTCTCTCTCTCTGTCTCTCTGTCTCTCTCTCTCTCTCTCTCTCTCTCTCTCTCTCTCTCTCTCTCTCTCTCTCTCTCTCTCTCTCTCTCTCTCTCTCTCTCTCTCTCTCTCTCTCTCTCTCTCTCTCTCTCTCTCTCTCTCTCTCTCTCTCTCTCTCTCTCTCTCACTCTCTCTCTCTCTCTCTCTCTCTCTCTCTCTCTCTCTCTCTCTCTCTCTCTCTCTCTCTCTCTCTCTCTCTCTCTCTCTCTCTCTCTTTCGCTCTTTCTTTTTTTTGTTTTGGATTTTTTTATTTTTTTAATTTTTATTTTAGGTATTTCTTTTATTCATTCATTAATTATTTGTTCACTTTTTTATATGTTCATTTATTTATCTATATATGTATATATTTCTATTTCTGTTCAGTCGTCCATTTGTTTATTTTTATGAATATCTTCTTCCTTTCAATCAAAAGTTCTTCTAAACCATCAGCTTCTCTTGATTTTTAATAATGATAATAATAATAATAATAATAATAAATTAGGGAGACCTAAAATTGATATACCGCTACATTTCTTTTGTTTAACTATCATTATCGAAAACATAATTTAGTAGAGTCCTCCCTTTAAAAGAAATTCATATTCCTCAAGGTTTTCTTTCGTTAATTTTAACTTGTGAGGTTCTTAAGGCCAATTTCCATTCTTAAAGTGCATTGAATTCCCTGCAACTGTAGAAAAGTCCTAAGTTCGTTTAGCCCGAGTTAGTTCTTATTTCCACCGTGTAGCGAACTTGGTGTAATTGTAAGTTCATGAAAGACATTACTTGTTTGGGGAATTGGCCTTGTTTGTCAGTGTTCGTGTTTGTTTGTTTGTTTTGTGTGCTTGTTATTTACTTATTATCTGTGTCCTTGTTTTTGTTTGCTTGTTCTTCCTATATAACTTTATCGTTTGCTTTTTATCGTATATTTTTATCATCTGTTTTTGTTACTTAGTTTGTTTGTGCTTATCATGTACGTTTTCTTAGCATCTTCGTTATTTATTTGATATGTCCTATCTATTCATCATCAGTGTTTTTGTTTTATATTCATCGTCATTGTCCATGTTATATATTTATCATCAGCGTCCTTGTTTATATATTTATCGTCAGTGTCCCTTTTGTATATTTATCGTCATCGTTATATATTTACCGCCGTTGTCCTTGTTATACATTTATCGCCGTTGTCCTTGTTATACATTTATCGCCGTTGCCCTTGTTATATATTTATCGTCGTTGTCCTTGTTATATATTTAACCTCAGTGGCCCTTTTCTATATTCATCGTCATCGTTATATATTTATCGCCGTTGTCCATGTTATGTATTTATCGCCAGTGTCTCTTTCCTATATACATCGTCATCGTTATATATTTATCGCCGTTCTCTTTGTTATTTAATTATCGTAACCATCCTACATTTTAACCTCTCCAGTTATCTCTTAATGTTCCTATTTAGTTTTAGTTTATTTTGATTATCATCGCCCTTGTCATTTATCTCATTCATCCCCATTACCTGTTATCAGTGTTATGTTATTCCCTTTTTTTTTACTATTGCTGTCCACCTTTTTTTCTTTCTATGTTTGTTATTATAGAATTTTGATTGGGAGAATTCAGTGAGAAATTATAAACATGTGGGATAGGAATCTTATGTAAGAGATAAAGTATGATGATATTGATAAAGAGTGTGAAAAAATCATAGCATAGCAGGTACTGGTTATTGCGTTTTAGTATGATAAGTATGACGGTATATCTTGTCCAACGCGACTTGAGTATTAGAGAAATTTCGTTATTATTATGTGCATTTTTTTTTGTGTGTGTATGTATGTATGTGTGTGTGTGTGTGTGTGTCTGTGTGTCTGTGTGTGTGTGTGTGTGTGTGTGTGTGTGTGTGTGTGTGTGTGTGTGTGTGTGTGTGTGTGTGTGTGTGTGTGTGTGTGTTTTCGCCATTATCGTTATTATCATTATTATTATAACGTCATTTAAATCTTATCTTGTTTCCTCTGGTTTCATGATTATCATCATAATCACAAATCTACGCTACTGTTCTCTTTCTCCTCTTCTTCTCCTCCTCCTCTTTATCTTCATTCTTATCATTATTTTCTCCCCCCTAATGCTCCTCGTCCTCGTCTTCCTCCTTTTTTTCTTCTTCCTCCTCCTCCTCATCATCATCATTATCTATCTCTGTCTCCCACTTTGCCTTCTTTTCTCCTCTTCCTCCTCTACCTCCTCCTCCTTTTCTTCTTCTTCCTCGCCCTCCTCCTCTTCCTCGCCCTCCTCCTTTTCTTCGTCTCCCCTTCCTCTTGCTCCTCTTCCTCCTCCTCCTTCATCATTTCCTCTTTTTCTGTTTTCCTCCTCCTCCTTCTCTTCTCATTCCCCTTCCCCGCTTTTCTTCGATTATCGTTCAATTCCATTTCTTAAAAGAAGGACTGGCTGTGAATTCATAATTTGGAAAAGTAAGATATACAATTAACGTAATTTTGATGAAGGTAATAACATCAAATCTTTAATTACGCCTTTCCCTTGTTCGTTCTTCATATTTTATTTCTGTGTTTTTTTCATGTTCCTCTTCGTATTCATCTTCTTATCCTTTTCTCTTCTTCTAATTCTACGTCTTTTACTTTTTCTTTTTCTTCTTCTTTTTGATCTTCATCGTCATTTATTTCTTCTCTTCTTCATTTTTCTCTTACACCTCCTCTTCACTTCCTCTCTCCCTTTCACCCGCACTTCCACCTACTTTATCCTTACTTTCCCCTCCACTTCTAATTCTTCCTTCGTTTATCCTTCTCTTCCTCCTCCTCCTCATCTTCTTCTCCTTCTTTCTCTTCCTCCTCCTCCTCTTTATCACCATCATC
>NC_091552.1:14975977-14983477 GCF_042767895.1 Penaeus vannamei
TTTCTTTTACTTTTTATAGACGTTTTATCTTTCTTTTGTTTCGTTCGTGTTTGTGGTTTACTTTTTTTTTCTTTTCTTTTGTATCATTCGTATTTATGGTTGAGGAGAATGATAAAGTGGTTGAGACAGGAAGTCGTTTTTATTTGAGATATGCCTTTAGTAGATAGGAGATAGATAGATAGATAGATAAGAGACATGGATCCCTTTGCTCCACTCACACAAAGATGAAATATGGTAATGATGATGATTATGATAATGTCTAGGATGAATAAAAAAGTAATGACGATATCTACGATTTTGATGCTGTTTCTCTTTATCATTATGACATAATGATAACAATAACAATGATAACATGAATGACCATGATGATAATAAACAGATAATAACAATGAAAACAGAAGCAACAACAACAGTGATAATGAAAACAGAAATGGAAGGTTTAGAATCAAATCTGCCAAAGTGAAATTATACAGAGATTCGTGTTTACATACAGAGTGAGTTTGTTATTATAGTGATTAGCAATATGCTCTGCGATTGGAGAACGTCCGAATGTCCGTAAATAACGTCAATGGCTGAGCGTGATTGCAAAGTGGGCATTCAGTGCTGAGAGAGTCTTAGGCAGAGGGAGAGAGAGGGGGGAAGAGAAAGGGAGAGGGAGAGGGAGAGAGAGGAAGAGGGATGTAGGAAGGGGGAGAGGGAGAGGGAGGGAGGAAGGGGGAGGAGAGGGGGGGAGGAAGGGGGGAGAGGGAGGGAGGAAGGGGGGAGGGGGAGAGGGAGGGAGGAAGGGGGGAGAGGGAGAGGGAGGGAGGAAGGGGAGAGGGAGGGAGGGAGAAGAAGAAGAAGAAAGAGGAGGAGGGAGAATGAAAAAGAGAGAGGGAGAGGGAGAGAGAGAGAAAGAGATAAAGAGAGAGGGTGGATAAGGGAAAGAAGCGGAGGCAGGCACACGAGTAAGCACAGGAAGTAAAAAGACATGGACAGACCAATGCCATACTAATGTAATACTAATAATAATACAAACAATTAATCATTATGAAGTTACTTACCTCTTGTTGCCTTTAAATCTATCTTTAAATCTTGGTCTTGGATTCAAAATGACAAAACCCAATTTTCCCGTACTTTTTCCTCCTCTTCCAATTTTTTTCCCCCACCGTCACCATTCTCCCTACACCTTCACCAATTTTCATCCACCTCCACTTTTTTCCCCCCATATTCACCCCCACCCCCCCTCTTCCCCATTTTTCCTCACCTTCACCTTCCCCCCCCCCCCCCCCACCTTCTCCGTTTTTCCCCTACCATCACCATTTTTTCTCCCCTCCATGTACAAGTAAGCAGCCAAGACCTATTCAAGAGGGAACGGAAGAGCTATGGAATTACCCTGTTTTTGTAAGGTTTGTTTAGCATTCTGCAAGGCGAAAGCAATCCCCTTAATGTTGATTCTTCATTTGCATAATCCGGTAGTCGAGGTCACTCTTCTGGCTTCGTGTGGAGGGCGTGGGGAACGAGGAGAAGGGATGGGAGAGAGAGAGAGTAGATGGGGGAGAGAGAGAGTAGATGGGAGAGAGAGAGAGTAGATGGGAGAGAGAGAGAGTAGATGGGAGAGAGAGAGAGTAGATGGGAGAGAGAGAGAGTAGATAGGAGAGAGAGAGAGTAGATGGGAGAGAGAGAGAGTAGATGGGAGAGAGAGAGAGTAGATGGGAGAGAGAGAGAGTAGATGGGAGAGAGAGAGAGTAGATGGGAGAGAGAGAGAGTAGATGGGAGAGAGAGAGAGTAGATGGGAGAGAGAGAGAGTAGATGGGAGAGAGAGAGAGAGTAGATAGGAGAGAGAGAGAGAGTAGATGGGAGAGAGAGAGAGTAGATGGGAGAGAGAGAGAGTAGATGGGAGAGAGAGAGAGTAGATAGGAGAGAGAGAGAGTAGATGGGAGAGAGAGAGAGTAGATAGGGAGAGAGAGAGCGTAGATGGGAGCGAGAGTAGATGGGAGAGAGAGAGAGAGTAGATGGGAGAGAGAGAGAGAGAGAAAGAGAGAGAGAGAGAGAGAGAGAAAGAAAGAGAGAGAGAGAGAGAGAGAGAGAGAGAGAGAGAGAGAGAGAGAGAGAGAGAGAGAGAGAGAGAGAGAAAGAGAGAGGGAGATAGAAAGATAGAGAGATAGAGAGAGAAAGGGAGAGAGGCGCAGAAAAAGAGGGGGGGGAGGAGGGGAAACATTAAGTGGAGCAAGAAAGGAAGGAGGAAGGCCGGTGGGGGGGCCTGGAAGAAGGACGAGAGATGGATATGAGAAAGGGAGAGAGAAGGGAAGGTGAGAACAAGAGAGAACGAAGGGGGGGAGGAGGCAGACAGATATAAAGAGAGAAGAAAACGACAGAGTGGAGGGAGAGGCACAGAAATAAAGGGTGGAAAGGAAGAGGAGAGAAACAAAATAAAAGTGAGAATATAAGTATAGGAGCAAATGGAAGGACAGAGAGGAAAGGGAAAGTGCAGAGGAAGAATGAAAGATAGAAACAAAGAAACGAGACACAAACAGAGAGAGGGGAAGAGAAAAGAACGAAGGGAGAAGAGATATAGATAGATACGGAGACAAAGGCACAGACAGAACGAGAGGAAATAAGAGGGAGGGGGAAAGACAGAACTAAATAGGGAGACAAAACAACACCGAAAATGAGGGTAAAAGGAAAGACGAAAAAGGCAAACAGGGAGAGAGGAAAATGTAGAAAGAGGGAGTGGTGGAAGAAGGGAAGAGAAGCATTGATAAAGACAGGCAGATGAAGAAGCCAATTACGCGAATCAAAACAAAGAGCAAGTGTGAGCGTTTACATTTTCATTAGGGAGCGATAAACACACTCCTTCACTCTGCTCAGCGAATAAGTATGTGCGGCGTGTGTGTGGCAGAGTCGTATTCTGTGTTTGCGTGTGTGTGTCACTGTGCCAATTGACTTTATTAGTCCATATGCTCTCTCTCTCTCTCTCTCTCTCTCTCTCTCTCTCTCTCTCTCTATATATATATATATATATATATATATATATATATATATATATATATATATATATATATATGTATATATATATATATATGTGTGTGTGTGTGTGTGTGTGTGTGTGTGTGTGTGTGTGTGTGTGTGTGTGTGTGTGTGTGTGTGTGTATGGATGTATTTACGCATGTATATATATGTAAGAACAGTATTTCTCATATGCAAGTTACTGTTGCCAATATTTCGGGAAATTCTAAAACAAATGACAAGTTTAAAACAAGTGATAAGTATTGCTGCCACCACTCAGTGTTTTACATTTAAAGGAAGTCACGAGAAAAGCCAACGTTGACTTACCTAATTTTCATTTGGGTAGTATGACTTAGCTGACTTTTAAGGCTCATGGGGTGGACTGAATTCATTCCTCTGTTGAGTGTGTGCCAAACATACAATGGTCATGGAAACATTTTTAAGCAATAACCTTTTATTCTATAAACAATTAATGATAAACAGTTAGCATATCACAATGTAAAACTTAGCAGTAGATATAAGAAAAGCAAGTAATATCTCTAATTCAATTGAAGGCTACGGTTAACTTTAATTTTCCACCTTCCCTTAGGCTACTAATTAAAAATCAATAATCATTACAGTCAACAAAATGAAAACAATCATGAGACAGGACCTGGTCAGTCACCTCCCTTCCATTCCCCTGGTATCTCTCCAATATTTACCTCAACACTCAGTAATGGATCCTAGCTTTTTAACCTTTATAATTTTCCACTCTTACACTTTACTCTAATGTATAATTCTTTTCCCCATTCTATTCCTTGATACCATAGGATCTGTCTCCGTCGACCAATTCCATTGCTGTATCGAAAGGCCAAATGATAATGATAATGAATTAAATATTTCAAAACATGGCAGGCGTCATGGTGCATAGCGTCGCTTTATTTTATTAATCGATCTTTCTCTCAGTGCATGTGAAGAGAGCAGGACACCGCTTTGATTATCACAATTCAATACACAGAGATTCTATAATTATGTTATTTATTTCACTTCTTAAAGATTACAACATTCAGTTTTTGGGTAAAACAAGATTTTTAGTACCCATACCTCCGCTTATTACTTACCTCAAGCCCCCCCCCCCCCCGCCATTAAATTGTTAACATTTAAACAAACCAACTATTTATAAATGATAGTTATTCTTTGCTCGATTAGTCCTAATACTAAATTTTGCTATATTGAGATACCTTTTGAATATAAAAATACGTAGATAAACGTTTTCAGTCGGGTCCATGCATCTTTACAATTAAAACTAATGCATCTTTTAAGTATCGAATCATCGATCTCGACATAGATAGATAGATAGATAAGATTGATAGATACACACATACATAGATACATAGACTGATACATAAATAGATAAATATATAGATAGATAGATAATATATAGATATTGTAAGGATATATATTTTTTTTTATGTTATTGTGGTAGATATTCTTGGTTCAGACCGTTCTCTGTATACACAGGAATATATGTATTTATGTATGATTGGGCAGATTGGGTTTCATTAAACAAATTAAGTACCTTTAACCATTTTTTTTTTTTAATGTGCAAGAATAAAAACAAAGCAATACAATAAAATAAAATATCACATCAATGTCACTTCCCCGCACGTCACTTTCACTTATTCTTATTTTCTCTTTAGGTTTTTCTATTTTTCAAAACATTCCAAGCAACACCGTGTGGTTCAGTGGTGCTCGTTCTGCAATCAGCCACGAAGTTGCAGGACTGAAGTTCTCTAGTGTCTCTCTGGTCATACACCGCCTTTTAGGGAAGGATATTACATACTTAATATATGTCCAAACGTTGAAATATTTACGAAAACGAACACAAAAACGATTACTTCTCACAAGTTATAATGCGCCAAGTCCGCATTGTACCAAAAGCTCAACTTACAATAAACACTATGCACAAACTTCTTTGAAAAACAAATAACTAAATATTCACCTTTTAGGGGTAGTTCATAGATGAGTAGGATATTTGCTGCTATGGTCTGACCTCAAGCGCCACCAGTTCAGCTATTCCACGCATACCTTCGCACAAGCACCTCATCACCTTCTACTCGCGCTTTTTACTCACACATACATACGTACATACACGCCTTAACAATCACACACAGGTAGTCAATGCTTAAGCCGTGGCTGTGTGCTTGACAGATATATAGATAAATAGATGTATAGATAGATATATATGTGTTTTTTGTATGTATGTACGTATGCACACACACACACACACACACACACACACACACACACACACACACACACACACACACACACACACACACACACACACACACACACACACACACACACACACACACACACACACACACACACGCAAAATTCATGTCCATACATATCTCAACATACACACTTCCCCAGATACAAAAGAGCTTGGCGAACAACTCATACAAGCATTTCCCGCACGCACCCCAAGAAAAATAACTTACTCCGCCAGCTCACGCAAGCAGCTCGTGCACGCAACTCACGCACGCAACCTTCGCCGAGGGTCTGACCGTAAAGCAGCGACGACAGGACGAGCTGATAGAGGGCGGTCTCCTTGGAGTGTGATTTTCTCTGATTGGTAATGAGGGTGCCAAGGAAGGGAGGGAAGGGGGGTGGAGAAGGACGGGAAAGGGGAAGGAGGAGGAGGAAGGGAAAGGGGAAAAGGGAGGAAGGATGGAAGAGGGAGAAGAAGAGGGGAAGGTGAGTTAGGGAGAAGGGGGAGGGAAGGGAAGCGGAGGTAAAAGGAAGTGGAGGGAAAGAAAGGGAGGAGAAGGGGTAAGGGAGAGGGAAATGGATAGAGGAAAAATAGAGAAAATTAGAGGGAGCAGGGAATGGAGGGAAGGAGATTGGAGAATGAAGGGAGGGAGGAAAGTACAGAGAAGAGGGAAATAGATAAGGGGAAGGAGGAAGATATTGCTGACCTGTTTATCTATAGATATACTTATCTACGAGAATCTATATATCCCTACATCTCAATCTGTCCTTCTAAGTAATTATTAGTCTGTTTGCCTGTCCATCAGTCTATCTATCTATTCATCTACCTAAATATCAGTTTGACTATCTATCTACCAGTCTTGTCTATTTATATTTTCTATCCCTACCCTCTCTCTCTCTCTCTCTCTCTCTCTCTCTCTCTCTCTTTCTCTCTCTCTCTCTTTCTCTCTCTCTCTCTCTCTCTCTCTCTCTCTCTCTGTCTCTCTCTCTCTCTCTCTCTCTCTCTCTCTCTCTCTCTCTCTCTCTCTCTCTCTCTCTCTCTCTCTCTCTCTCTCTCTCTCTCTCTCTCTCTCTCCCTTCCCTCTCTCTCTCTCTCCCTTCCCCTCTCTCTCTCTCTCTCTCTCTCTCTCTCTCTCTCTCTCTCTCTCTCTCTCTCTCTCTCTCTCTCTCTCTCTCTCTCTCTTCTCTCTCTCTCTCTCTCTCTCTCTCTCTCTCTCTCTCTCTCTCTCTCTCTCTCTCTCTCTCTCTCTCTCTCTCTCTCTCCCTCCCTCCTCCCTCCCTCCCTCCCTCCCTCCCTCCCTCTCCCCCTCCCTCTCCCTCCCTCTCCCCCTCCCTCCCTCCCTCCCCCACCCCTCCCACCCCCTCCCTCTCCCCCTCCCACCCCCACCCTCTCCCCCTCCCTCCCTCTCCCTCTCCCCCTCCCACCCCCTCCCCCTCCCCTCCCCTTTCTCTCACCCCTCGCAAACTCCCACAAACACAACTTTCACCCGAGTCCCTCAAACTTGCCATAGTGGAAGGGTGAAAAGGAGGGGGTGGGGGTGTATATGGGGGAGGGGGGCGGTGCATTTGGCCTATTGGAGGCGTGACTCATCGTACCGTTGCGGCATTCTCCCCCGTACCGTTTCGAAAGTACCGTCTTTACTCTGTTGATTGGCTCCGATTCGGCGTTGTGTATCAATGCAGTCACAGCGAATTATTACTTGATTTTTTTTTCTTTTTTTTTCTTTCCTTTCGAGGAGTTTAAATTAATGTTTTTTTTTATTCTGTTTTCCAATTGTCTTTGTTTTTTTAAGGGGGATGGCAAAGGAAAAAAACAAATAATGATAATGATAATAGTATTGATGAAAGAATATAATGATATTGTAGTAATAATAATGAAGATTGTAATGATAATAGTTATAATAGTAATCTTAATAATGATAATGATGAAAATAATAACGATGATGATGATGATGATTCTAATTATAATGATAATGATGATAATAAAAATAATAATATTCATTATAATGATAATAAAGTGATGGTAATGATGATAATAATAATAGTTATAAGGATAGCAATAATGATAATTATGATAAGAGTAATAATGAAAATAAAAGTAATAGTAGTAGTAATGATAATGATTTAAATGACCTAAATAAGGCCCTCCTCGCAGCATCTCCCTTCCTTCCTTCCTCAATGGGCACTGAGCTTTTTCTGAAGTCCGTCTGGTTTTGCCTTTCTTGCGCACGAGGCTGTGTCCGTTTCCTTGGCTTT
>NC_091552.1:14990977-15028477 GCF_042767895.1 Penaeus vannamei
TCCTTTCTTTTAACTCTTTCTTCCTTTTTTAAATTTTCCTCCTTCTTCTTCTCTGTCACGTCTGTCTCTTCCTCCTCTTTCCTCTTATCTTCATTCCTATATTTCTCTTTTCCTTCCTTCCCGTTCCTTCTTATCTCCTTTCCTATCTTTCTCTTTTCCTTCCTTCATCTTTCCTCTTTATCTTTCGTCCAATTTCCCCCCTTCCTTCCTCTTCCTTCATATCTTCATTCCTGTATTCCTCCCTTCCTTCCTCTCCTTCTTCGATTTCATCGTCATCTTCTCTATCTACGTCTATCACGGGATATTTTTTCACGTGCGCCCGTGTTTGTTTCGAGAATTGCAAATCCCGATTTCGGATTTTATAAAGAGAATATCTGAGTGACTATTTAAGATTTTTTAAAAGATATTCTTGGCTTTTTTTGTATGTGGAATTTACCCGGTTTTGGCTTTTGTGTCTTAAGTTATTCTGTTTGTCTGTCTGTTTCTTTTGACTTTTTTCATTGGTGTGTTTATCTATTTTCTTGTTTTCGTTTGTTTTCTATCCCCGTGTGTCTGTTTCTCTTTGATATATTTGTTTGTTTGTTTGATCTTTATTTTTTCTTTTTTTCTTTTTTGCTTTTTCTATTTATCTTTTTTCTTGTTATTATATGTTTGCCATATCATCGTCTGTTTCTTAATTCTATATCTATAATTCTGGTAATCTGTCTGTATATCTTCACTGTTCACCATTATATTTTTACTATTGATCTGTTGTCTCATTCTTATCATGATTCTCCATCTGTTTAACTACCATTATATTTGTCTATTATTTGACCATATCTCTTAATCCGCCTCTTTCCCTCTTTATCAGTTTTCAGCTTCCTGCATGTGTGTTTATATATTTCTCTCACTTTAAACACTGATGCTACGGATTTTGCCAGTGCATGATATTGCAGCATATATGTATATTATTTACAATGATGGGAGTACTTCAGTGAAATATGAAAATGTGTGATCCAAAGCCTTTTCAGTTGTGCAATTATTTTAGATATCAGATATTTGAAATGTTAGTTTGATGGGGCTATTTAAAGTTCCACCTGTGCTACGCGTTCATACATGCATACATACACACACACACACACACACACACACACACACACACACACACACACACACACACACACACACACACACACACACACACACACACACACATATACATACATACATACATACATACATACATACATACATACATACATACATACATACATACATACATACATACATACATACATACATACACACACATACACACACATACATACATACACACATACACACAGATGCATACACACATACACACACACACACACACACACACACACACACACACACACACACACACACACACACACACACACACACACACACACACACACACGTACGTACGTACGTACATATCTACATACATACATACTGTGTTCGTACGTACATACATAAGTACATTCATATGTACATACACGTAAAATACCATCTTTGATTGACCTGTTCCTCACAATTCATCTGTCTGTCTATCCATCTATTCATTGATATATATATATATATATATATATATATATATATATATATATATATATATATATATATATATATATATATACATACATCTATCTGTCTATCTATCTATCCATTGATCTGTTCCTCATTATTATTCTTTCTATCTGTCCATCTGCATGTCTGTATATCGCTACTTCTGTGGCTCAATTTATTCAATTTTCTCTCCACTCCGTCTTTTCCTTTCTCTCTTTTTGTCTGTTTCTTTTCTCTCTCTCTCTCTCTCCCTGCCTCCCTCCCTCCCCTCCCGTCTCCCCCCTCTCTCTCTGTCTTTGTCTCTCTCCCTCCCTCTCCCTCCTTTCTCTCCATTTACCCTATCTATCTTTCCTCAGTTTCCTCCCTCACGTCTCTTCGCCCTCAACCTCCCCCTCTCCCATTCTTAGAAAAGAAAGAAAGAAAGAAACAAAAAAAAAAAGCCACTTAAGAAAAAATTAAATCTCACTAATTTGTAATTTTCTCACTTTTCTTTCACCTCTTCCTCTTCTTCTCTCCCTTCTCTTCTCCCCTTCTCTTATTCTCCCTCCTTTCCGTGTTCTGGCTCTCCCTTTTCTTTTTTTCTCCCCCTCCTTTTCTATTCTTTATTTTCTTCTTCTTCACTACTTCCTCCCCTTTGTTCTTCTTGTTATTGTTCGCTTCTATCCTTTCTTCATCTACTTTCCCTATTTCCCTCTTCTGTCCTTTTTCTTCTTTATCTCCTCATCCTCTTCTCGCCCTCATCTTCCTCGTCTTTCCTCTTCTCCTTTCTGTA
This sequence comes from Penaeus vannamei, assembly GCF_042767895.1. NCBI lineage: Eukaryota > Metazoa > Arthropoda > Malacostraca > Decapoda > Penaeidae > Penaeus > Penaeus vannamei. Next base: position 14,993,322 of record NC_091552.1, read on the forward strand.
TATATATCTGTGTGTGTGTTTGTGTGTGCATGTATGTATGTTTGAATGTATGTGTGTGTGTATATATATATATATATATATATATATATATATATATATATATATATAGAGAGAGAAGAGAGAGAGAGTGAGAGATGAGAGAGAGAGAGAAAGAGAGAGAGAGAGAGAGAGAGAGAGAGAGAGAGAGAGAGAAAGAGAGAGAGAGAGAGAGAGAGAGAGAAACAGACAGACAGACAGACAGACAGACAGACAGACAGAGAGGTGAAAAGACGGGAAGATGGAAACAGACGCAAACAGAGAAAATGAAGATGAAGAGAAGGAGAGAGAAAAAACTAACAGTTCCCGTCTCGGTCATAAACTCAAAAAACAAACTTCCACCATCACCTTCTCCCCCTCCCCCTCCTCCCCCACCGACCCCCAACCCCAACAGGCCGTAAAGTCTAAGGAGATACTGTTGTTTACCTTTCCTTTGCCTTTCTTTTATCTATTTTGGCTTTCTATCTGTCTCTCTTTCCATCATCTCTTCTTGTATTTTTTTTTTCTCTCTTTTCTTTATCTGTCATTCACTGTTTATATGTTCGTCTGTATGTCCATTTTGTATCCCTATCATTATCTTTTTATATTTTCCTTTATATTTTCACTTTATTTTTCTTTCCTTTCTCCTCTTTTTTTCTTTCCTTTTCTTGTCCTCGTTTTTATTATATTTCACTCTCTCTTTCTTTCTTCCTTGTTCTGTTTCCTAACCTCCCTCCCTCCCACCCCAACCCCTTCCCCGCAACCCCCTACCTCCCTCCCCAGCCTACTTCCTCTTAGCCCCCCCTCCCCCCAACCCCTCTCCTCACCCTTGGCAAAATAATTGCTTATAGATCAAAAGATCGCAAACGGAAACCGGGCCAAGAAATGTGCAAATCCGAGGACTTCTGATCTGGAACCAATTGCCAGAAAATATTAGAAATACTTCCAACCAAAAGACATTTAAAACAAAAGTGAAAGACCATTTACTGAAATATCAACGACAGAGGGGCATCAACATCAAGCCGAGCACAGTGTTTCAGTCAGTTATGATATTATTAAGTATAATTTGTTTCACAAATATTGTATAATATCCGTGTTTATAACATCTTATTACATAATGTAAACACCATATATGCAAACGGAATACCCAATGTAATTAATGGGATAAAGTTTTGAATTTGAATTTAAATTTGAACTCTCTCCCAAACTTCCGTCACCCCTTTCCGCACTCCCCTTGGCCCTACCCTTCCCCTCCCCTCCCCTTATCCCAACCCTACCACCTTCCCCCCACTCTACCTCTCCTCCCCCATTCTACACCCCCTCCCTTCCATTCTACTTCCTCTCCCCTCCCCCCCCCCCCATTCTACACCCTCTCCCTCCCATTCTACTTCCCCTCCCTCTACTCTCCCCTTCCCATACCCCAACCTTACCCCCCACCCGCATTCTACCTCCCCTCCCTCAATCTACCTCCCCTCCCCTTACCCCAACCCTACCACCCCCCATTCTACCTCCCCTCCCCCCCATTCTACCTCCTCTCCCTCCCATTCTACTTCCCCTACCCCTCCCCTCCCCATTTACCTCCCCCCCCCTCTCCCCCCTCCGCCCGCCCGCCCCTCCGCCCGCCCGCCCACCCGCCCGCCAAACGCCACGAATGGTTGAGGACAACTGGCATGCCGCTCTCTCGTGCAATAGCGGCTGGCAAACCGCAGGAGGGTCGTGGGAAATGGGGTTTGAGGGGGGGAAGGGGGAAAGGGAGGAAAGGGGAAGAAGGGAGGGAGAGGAGAAGAGAGGGTGAGGAAATAGAGAAAGGGGGAAAAAGGGAAAGGAGAGGAGAGGGTGAGGGTGTAGAGAAAGGGGGAGGAAGGGAGGGAGAGGAGAGGGTGAAGGAGTAGAGAAAGGGGGAGGAAGGGAGGGAGAGGAGAGGGTGAGGAATAGAGAAAGGGGGAAGAAGGGAGAGGAGAGGGTGAGGGAATAGAGAAAGGAGGGGAAGGGAGGGAGTAAAGGGGGAGGAAGGGAGGGAGAGGAGAGGAGAGGGTAAGGATACAGAGAAAGGGGGAGGAAGGGAGGGGGAGGGAGTAGAGAAATGGGGAATAAGGGAGAGGAGAGGAGAGGGTGAAGGAGTAGAAAAAGGGGGAGGAAGGGAGGGAGAGGAGAGGAGAGGGTAGTGATATAGAGAAAGGGGGAGGAAGGGAGGGAGAGGAGAGGGTGAGGGAGTAGAAAAGGGGGAATAAGGGAGAGGAGAGGAGAGGGTGAAGGAGTAGAGAAAGGTGGAGGAAGGGAGGGAGAGGAGAGGGTGAGGGAGTAGAGAAAGGGGGAGGAAGGGAGAGGAGAGGGTGAGGGAATAGAGAAAGGAGGGGAAGGGAGGGAGTAGGGAAAAGGGGAAGAAGGGAGGGAGAGGAGAGGAGAGTGTGAGGGAATAGAGAAAGGGGGAAGAAGGGAGAGGAGAGGGTGAGGGAATAGAGAAAGGGGGGGAAGGGAGGGAGTAGGGAAAGGGGGAAGAAGGGAGGGAGAGGAGAGGAGAGGAGAGGGTCAGGGAGTAGAGAGTGGGAGGAGGCAGTTTGAGGAAAGGGTAGGGATGTAGGGTGTGGATGGTAGGGGGGAGGGAGGGTGGGGGGTTAGGAGGGGTGTACATGGAGGGGAGAAAGAGGATAGAGGGGAGGAGGATAGGGTACGAGGGGAGAGGTTTTGAGATGAGAGAGGTAAGGGGGGAAAGGGTGGAGGGAAGGAGGAAGGAATGCGGTTTGAGAGGGAGGAAGGGGATGTTAGGCGGAAGGGGAATAAATGGAGGAATAGGGATAGACAAAGTGTAAGCAGATTAAGGACGATAGGAGGAAGGGAATTGGTGAGAGTGGGAAAAGGGAAGACGAAGAGGACGAGAGAACGGCGAAGGAAGAGGAGAGAAGGGAGAGAGTAAGAAGAAAGTGAAGGGAGAAGAGGAGAAAAAGGAATAGCGGGAGAGAGGGAAGAAGAGAAGGGGAGCGGGGCAATATCAGGAGAGAGAGAGAGAAGAAAAGAGAGAGAGAGAGAGAGAGAGAGAGAGAGAGAGAGAGAGAGAGAGAGATAGGAGGAGGAAAGGGATTGGGGAAGTGGCTGCAACATGCACGTGCAGCGCCCTCATGCTAGACCCCTGCCTGTTTGCAACATTTGGCTGCTGTCAGAGGCCGGCCAAAGGGCATACTAATGATGAGCATGGCAGGTAGGCATGCAGATTAGCAAGAGCAGTGGGAGGGAGGGAGGGAGGGAAGGACGCAAGGGAGGCGGGGAAGGAGGGAGAGAGAGGGAAGGAGAGAGAGAGAGAGGGAAGGAGGGAGAGAGAGGGGGAATGAGGAAGGAAGAAAGGAAGGAAGGGAGGGATGGAGGGAGCAGGATAGGGGAAGTAAAGGGATTGAGAAAGAAAGGACTGAGAGAGAGAGAGAGAGAGAGAGAGAGAGAGAGAGAGAGAGAGAGAGAGAGAGAGAGAGAGAGAGAGAGAGAGAGAGTGAGAGAATAGAATAGAATGATCAGGGAAATCAGACATAGATATAATATTTTTTTTTAATATGATAGAAAGAAAAGAAAAGGTACTTAAGCCAAAGAGTGAAAAATAAATAGCAGGATAAATATCCAAGATTATGAATAAAGGAAAGTATATTTTGGAAAGAAGAGAAAGAGAAAGGGCTAGCCAGGGAGGAAAGGAGAGAGAAAGAGAGAGAGGGAGTGATTGATAAATAGATATATAGATAGATAGACAGACAGATGGCCAGCCAGAAACAAACAACGATGAAAAGAGACAAAGAGAAAAAAACACGAGACATCTGAAAGAGTCAAAGTCAAATGGCAGTCATATGAAAGAGACAAAGAGAAAGAAGGATCTAGAAAACCCATACATAAGCCACGAAGTTTGTCCATCTGATGAATTCGTCAACCACCACATATTTGGAGGAGTGCCCCCTTACCCCCTACTCCCTGCCCTATCCTCTCCTCACCCCGCCCCCACCCCAACTAACACTACGTAATCAATCTTCCTCTTCCTTGCCCCTTCTCCTCTTTCCCGAAGGAGAGGGAATAGGAAGGGGAAAAGATAGAATGAGGGGAGATGGGGAGGAAGGGGGAGAGAAGAGAGGGGGAAAATGGTGAAAGAAGATGAATTGAGCAGAACAGAGAAGAGAAGAAGATAAAGAAGAGTGAGAAAGGTGGAGAAGAGGAGAAGAAAAATGTAGGAAGGAGGGAGAGGGAGAATGATGAAGAGCAGTCGAAAGAGAGAGAAGGAAAGGGGGGACAGCGGTGAGAGAGAGAAAAAAAAAAATTACGAAAAAAACAAACATGAGAAGGGGAAAAAAGGGTGACAAGGCAACAGGGAGGACAAGGGGAAAAGGGAAAAATAAACAAATAAAAAGCGGAGCGAGGAGAGAGAGAGGGGTCCTGTCAGAACGGGGAAGGAAAGATGAAGGATCTCGAGAGACTGTCCTGCTGCACGTCCTTTGGAAAGCGGATTGGGGAGTGGATATTTTGGTCAGGGGGGAGGGGGGAGGGGGGAGGGGGCCACGGAGGAATTAGGGAAGAGGGAAAAGGGATGATGGAGAAGAGGGAAGGAATGAAGAAAGGGAGAGAAGGAAGGTAAGGGGGAGGGGCCACGGAGGAATTAGGGAAGAAGGAAAAGGGATGATGGAGAAGAGGGAAGGAATGAAGAAAGGGAGAGAAGGAAGGTAAGGGGGAGGGGCCACGGAGGAATTAGGGAAGAGGGAAAAGGGATGATGGAGAAGAGGGAAGGAATGAAGAAAGGGAGAGAAGGAAGGTAAGGGGGAGGGGCTACGGAGGAATTAGGGAAGAGGGAAAAGGGATGATGGAAAAGAGGGAAGGAATGAAGAAAGGGAGAGAAGGAAGGTAAGGGGGAGGGGCTACGGAGGAATTAGGGAAGAGGGAAAAGGGATGATGGAGAAGAGGGAAGGAATGAAGAAAGGGAGAGAAGGAAGGTAAGGGGGAGGGGCCACGGAGGAATTAGGGAAGAGGGAAAAGGGATGATGGAGAAGAGGGAAGGAATGAAGAAAGGGAGAGAAGGAAGGTAAGGGAGAGGGGCTACGGAGGAATTAGGGAAGAGGGAAAAGGGATGATGGAGAAGAGGGAAGGAATGAAGAAAGGGAGAGAAGGAAGGTAAGGGGGAGGGGCTACGGAGGAATTAGGGAAGAGGGAAAAGGGATGATGGAGAAGAGGGAAAAAATAGAGAAAAGAAGAGAAGGAAAGTAAGGTGGGGGGGAGAGAGGGCTTCGGAAGAACTTAGAAAGAGGGAGAAAGGATAATGGAGAACAGGGAAGGAATAGAGAAAGGGGGAGAAGGCTTCGGAAGAATAAATAAAGAGGGAGAAGGGATTATGGAGAAGAGGGGAGGAATAGGAGAAGAGGAAAATAGATAGACGGAGGTAGGGGCAGATAAGTAGATAGATGGATAGATGTTGATATTTTGATGAGGGGGGAAGGGGGGTACGGAGGAATTGGAAAAGAGGGAGAAGGCAAGATGGAGAAGAGGGAGGGAATGGAGAAAGAAAGTGAAGGATATGGACAGATAGATAGATAGATTGATAGATATTGATATTTTGGTCAGGGGGAAGGTGGCTTCGGAAGAATTAGGGAAGAGAGAAGGGACGATAAAAAATAAAGGGAGATAGAGAAGATAGATGGACGGAGATACGGACAGACAGGCAGGTAGATTGATAGACTGAATGGAAAACTGAAGGATTGAAGACGAAAATTTTAATAGAAATAAATAAATTAAGAAGAAAAAAAAGATAAAACGAGAGAGAGAGGAAGAGAGGGAGAGAAAGAAAGCCCGAAACGAAAGAAAGAAAAACAAAATAAAGAAGGATAGAAAACGAGGAAGAGAACGAGAGGGAGAAAGAAAGAAACAAAGAAAAAAACGAAACAAAGAAAACAAAAAACTAAAAGAAAGAATGAAGAAAAAGGAAAAAGACTTCAAGAACAGAATTGCTGAATCCAGGAAAAGAAAAGAAAAAGCGAATGAAATAAAAAACAATTACTCTTTTTTTCCAGAAACATATTACACTTGTTTCGGTAACAGTACAGCGTCCATCTCCCTCTGCACCGGAACACAACCGCCCTGTAAAAATATTCAACGTTCATGTACTGTAGGCTGACATACCGGCACTACCTAAAAATGCATTACTCTTGGCGCAACAAAAATGCAAAAAAAATGTATTTGGAGTGTTATTTAGAGTGTTAGAATGTGAGAAAAAGGGTTTCAGAAAGGACACTTAATTACATTTAAACTGTAGAATGAGGGTAATGTGGGTTAGTAAGAGAATATTTTCTTATTTTTGGGAAATTACAAAGAAAGTGTTTTTTATGTATTTTTTTTCTAATTTTGTTTGTTTGGGGCGGGGGGTAAATTGGGTTAGTGAAACATAGAAGTAAGGATGTTATGTTAGCCATTTGAGTCGAGCAATAATTGTGAAAAAGGTTCCACTGTTAGCTTTCTAAGTGATACAACATTTGACTACATGCGTGTATATGTGCGGGGATGTATATGTATATAAGCATGTAAATGTATACACTCACACATACACACAATTCCTCTACATGGAACAGGCATCCGTAGGCGGCGTTGGGACAAACAGTGTTGTCATACGCAAGAATGTTCCCAGATATGTTTGACAAACACGCTTCTGTAACGAACGCTAGAACATTATCGAAACTAATTCCAGCGTTGCCGTTTAAGCGGAACAGCGTTGCGACGGCGGCGGACATGCCAGTCGCTTATGTGTCGCGGCTAAAGAGCGAACTCTCCGGCCTTGAATAATTCTGATGCTCCGACACTCGCTTTAAGCCTCGGCGCGGATCCCATCTACAAACGGCTGTTCTTTTTGGCCCTACGTTTCTGTTCCTCTTTTATTTCCCTTTTTATTTCCCCCTCCTTTCTGACAATGCAATTCGTAGAAATCTTTCCTGGGAATCCAATACGAGAAAGTGGCCCTGATTAATTTATAGTTTGTGATAAATCTAGGGAAATCTCCCGCCGCGTTTCACTACTTCCCATTGCTCTCACGGTTTATAGGTGGGAGATAATTGACGCGCGGCAACCGGCCAACACGGAAGCGGAAAAGGATCCAAGCTGATAGAGGGCGAATGGAAAGAAATTGCGAATAAAAGCGAGAAACGGGGAGAGGCAGGAAAGTGAAAAGGGAGACAGAGCAAACGCAAAACAAACAGTCCAGAGAAAGGAAAGGGATACACAATTCGTTTTACAGAATTCGCATGTGGGTGTGTTATTCGAAGTAGCAGATTCCATGCACGTGTTGATTGGTTATTCCGCTGGATTCTCCGGTTTATTAAAGTAATACTGTATCATTACGACTGGTGAAAGTATTGCAATTCCGTAGTCATGCTCTTTTTTTCTATCATTTTTGTTCATTAGATTAACTGTAATTGAACTATTTGTTCTCATAACATCATTATTTTATCTGGACGTGGAAAGATTAGAACACCTACAATTACGTATCTCATTTTCTCTGCAATTTTCTCAAATTCATTCAGTTTAAAGCTTCCCGTGACCCCCCCCCCCCATCCCCAATTACACCTCCCACACGCAAGCAACAGCACAGGCAACACACCTCCACCCTGCACTCTCCCTCCCTCCTCCTCCTCCTCCTCGTATGATTATTTGTCTTTATTTTTTTTTTCATTTTTTATTATAATTTTTCTTCTTCTTGTTCTTCTTCTTCTTTCTCCTCCTCTTCCTCCTCCTCCTCCTCCTCCTTCTTCTTGTTCTTCTTCTTCTTTCTCCTCCTCCTCCTCCTCCTCCACCACCTCCTCCTCCTCCTCTTCCTCCACCACCTCCTCCTCTAACAAGTAAACGAAAGGTTATAAAGACAGAAGAAAAAAATAATAAAAAAAAATAAAAGAAAGGGCGAGAGACAGCGAGAAAGAAAGGCCAACGCATAGATAAGAACAGAGTCTGAGATCTAATTGGCTTCCCTTCCCTCCTGGGTTTCCTCCTCCTAATTATCTTAGGCTTGGAATTACTGTATTAAGATGTGCATGTTTTATAAGGAGCTTTTCCCAGAAGCGATTAAAATCATTCTCCGGTTCTCTGTCTTCTTCTTTCATTCTCTCTCTCTCTCTCTTTATTCCTTTTCTTTCCCCTCTCCTTCTTCTGTGAATTTCCTCGGGTGTCCAGAGGGGGAAGGTTGAGAGGAGGAAGACTGATGTTCATAGGAATCTTTTATTTTTATTCTTGCTCTTATTCTCTCGTTTTTCATCTTTTCCTTTTTTGTTTGGCTTCACCTTTGTTTTCCTTTCTCATTCTTCATCGTCTTGGCTTTCTCCCTTTTCACCTTTTTCTACTCACTTATCCTTCTCCGCTTTCTCATCTCACTGCCCTCCTCCTCCTCCTCCTTCTCTTCTTCTTCTTCTTCTTCTTCCTTCTTCGCCTCCTTTTCCTCCTTCCCCTTCTCTTCCTGCTATTCCTTTTCCTCTTCCTCCTCCTCCTCCTCCTCTTTTCCGCAGTGTGTGCTTCTTCCACCTCTTATTCCTCTTCCTATTCATCATCGCCATTGACTGCCTCCTCTTCGTCTTTTTCCCCATTTCTTCTTCTGGATCTGCACAAAGTCTGGATTTACAGAGTCTAGATCTGTGCAACGTCTGGATTTGCACAAAGTCCACATTTACACAAAGTCGAGATTTACGCAAAGTCGGGATTTACACTGGGGAGATTGGGACAAACTTCGTGGATTTTTTTTTTTGTTTTCAATTTATTTATTTCCCTGCGTGTTTTCCCGGCCATATCGGAGCTAGTACATCCAACTCAATTAAGCGTTGCCTTTTTCCAGCCACACTTTCGTGATAGTTTCCTTTCTAGAGATGCGCTGTGTTGTGTTGTGTGCTTGTAAGGTTGTGAGGTCAGTGTGTGCTTGATTGTTTTTTCAATGTTTTATATTTTCGTTGTTTGATTCTTTTTTTTTCTTTTCTTTTTTTTCTTTGCTTATAGATTTATGTATTTATCTATATATGTATCTATTTTTGGTATGGGTGCATGCATTTGTGCTTGTGTGCATGTGTTGGTAAGTGGAATGTGTGTATGTGAGTGAGTATCGACATTTCGTTATATACTTATACATATACATGTACACATATATATATCACATCCCAAAACAGTTCCCTCGCCAAACTTCCAAAACAACCCCCCCTCAAAAAAAAAAAAAAAAAAAAAACTCGGGTATGCAAGCAGTATCCCGGACACACGAAACTCCCTCGGTATCCGATGCGAACAGCGAAGACCCCGTTAAGCCGGACCCGACGAAGCGTGTGAAACAAAAGCCCCCGCCGGAAGCCCTCAACTTTCGCCCTCGTCTCACTTTTAACACTCCAAGTCAAGTTTGCGCCGCCGACTGAGATATTTGCTCGTTCGCATGCAAATGTTCGCGGGGGAGACGCACGAGGAATCGGGAATGCATGACCTGATCAGGCGCGGGGGATGCGGGGATTCCCAATTTGGATCTGGAATGACGGTCGTATACACGCGGGTAAGCACGCGTCGCTGAGCACACGCAGGTCGGTACACATGAACTCCCATGTGCTTGAGTACACATAGGCATATGTGTACACACGCGTCTTAAACATATCTTCAATTCGCGAGAGCACAATTCCCTGCAAGTGCAAGAATTCGAGCGTGTAATCATAGGTTCTTGCATTTCAGTGTACATTTGGCAATCATGCAATGGAAATGCAATCGCCGGATAAGTGGAAAGAGGCAAAAAAAAGTCGCGATAAAAGAAAATGATAAAGGATAAGGTAACCGAGGAGAAAAGGGGAAGAGAGAGACTTCGTGGAAATGGAAAGAGAGACAGAAAAAATAACAATAGTGTCGACTTTTCCCTACTGGAAGACCATTATTTAGTGGACAGAAGGGAACGAAAAATATTCTGTCTCGTTTTCTTTTTTACCTCAGCCATTCCCCCAGCTTTTCATTCCCTCGCCCGCTCTAACCTCACTATCTTCGCTCTTTTGCCCCTCTTCAACACTTAGAGAACGCCCTCCAACATTCCATCTCCTCACCTCCCTTCCCTTCCCCTTCCTTAGTCACTTCCCTCATTGCCCTAATACCCTCCTCCCGACATCTCTATATCCCTTAACCCCTTCTGCCCTCCCTCCCTTCCTCCCTCCTTCCCCTTCCTACTGCCCTCCCTCCTTCCCCTCCCTACTACCCTCTCTCCCTCCCCCCTTCCCCTCCCTACTCCCCTCTCCTCCTCTTTTTTCCCTCTCCTCTCCTTCCTCCTTCGCTCCCTAAGCGTATTCCTCCCCCGCCCCTCCCTCTACCCTTCCCCATCCAAGTATTCTGCCGTAGTAAAAAAGAAAAAAAGTCCCATGAATGCTTCGCCGACTACGATGACAGTGCTTGTGTGAAGTGCTGGAGGAAGGGGGAGAGGGGGAGGGGGTGGAGGACGGAGGGACTAGGGGTGAATAGGGGAATATGGAGAAGAAAGAGGAAGAAGCAAGAGGTAAGAAAACAAGATTTGGTTTTCTTCCACTCATTCACTCTTACTTACAATATATATATATATATATATAAATATATATATATATATATATATATATATATATATATATATATATATACATATACATATGTATATTTATATATAAATATATATGTGTGTGTGTATGTATGTATGTATGTATGTATGTATGTATGTATGTATGTATGTATGTATGTATGTATGTATGTATGTATGTATGTATGTATATATATATATATATATATATATATATATATATATATATTATATATATATATTTATATATATATATATATATATATATATATATATATATATATATATATATATATATATATATATATATATATGTATATATAGGTGTGTGTGTATGCGGGTGTGTATGCGCGTGTGTGTGTGTGCATATATATAAATACACACACACTCACTCACTCGCTTCGTCATTCTCGCTCTCTGTATTTTTTTCATTTTATGCTTTAACGGTTCCCCTCTTTCTCCTCCATTCCTTTGCTGGCACTCTTTATGGCTCCGTTTCTTATCTCTCTGGCACTGTGTCGGCGCTCTTTGTTCCTGCGTCCTTGAGTCCTTGTTTGTTCTCTCCTTCTCTTGCTTCCACCACTTCCTCTGGTTGCTCCTGGATTTCTAATTTGGTTTTCTTTATTTCTGTCGTTCTCTGTCTCCTTTGGCATCTCTGTAAGACTCTTAATCTATTCTATTTTGTATGTCTCTCTCCTTTTTTCTTTTACTCCCTCTTTGTCGTACTCTTTCTTTGTCTTATTCTCTCGTTGTCTTACTCTCTGTCTGTCTTTCTCTTTCTTTCTTTCTTTCTTTCTTTCTTTCTTTCTTTCTTTCTCTCTCTCTCTCTCTCTCTCTCTCTCTCTCTCTCTCTCTCTCTCTCTCTCTCTCTCTCTCTCTCTCTCTCTCTCTCTCTCTCTCTCTCTAACTTTCTCTGTCATCCTCTCTCTTTCTCTGTCATTCTCTCTCATCCTCTCTCTCTCTCTCTCTCTCTCATTATTTACTTCTTCCTCCTCTATTATCCTCTTTCTTTCACGCTTTTCTTGATTATTCCTAGGTTTTTCTTACTTATCCATTTTTCTTCCTTTTATTCCTCCCTTTTCTAACCCTTTTATCTATTTTTATCCCTTTTCCATCCTCCGCCTTCTCCTTTTCCCTCCTCCGTTTTCTTATGCTTAAACACAATTCACTTAACTCCTTCAATTCCTCTCCCTTCACACCCGTCCACCCTCCCCCTTCCCATTCCCCTTACCCCAAAGTCCACCCGCATCATTCCCATCTCCTCAGATCCCCTCATCGCCCTCCCCAACCCCCTATCCTCACCCCAACCCCCCATCCTCATCCCACACTCCCAACACCTCATCCTTACCTCACACTCCCAACCCCTCATTCTCACCCCACACTCCCGAACCCTGGTCCCATCTCCACACTCCCCACCCTCTCCCCTCTCACCTCCCTTTACCCTCTAGCACCGTATCTCCCCCATCCCCCTTCCCTCCCCCGCCTCCTTTAAGCCTCAGTATATGTTCCGGGCAGATCCAGGCTGACGTCAGGCTGTCAGGGATCGCCGCTGGATAGTGCGTTATCCAAGCCGGAAGCCGGGCTGGATAAGAGCGAATGGCACGCAGACAGCTCTGGCTATTTGCTTTTAAGCCCAACTTGTCATCAGATGGCGCAGTGTTCGAGCCGTCGACACTTAAAATATTTGGATTTTTATTTTCGTTTCGCTTGAATTCATTCTAGGATTTGTCATCCTATTTTTGTTGATGTTCTGTTAGATTTTTTTTTATCCTGGTTTATTATATTGTATTGTGTTATATTATTTTATGTTAAATTGTGATTCATCCTTATTCATTCCGTGTTGTTTTAGCCTAGATAGGGCTGTGTTGCGTTCTGTTTTTTATTTATCTTACTGCTTGATAATTGTTAAATATCAGTGTTAGAAATTGGGTGCGTGTACATTTTAGATATCAAATCTCGACTTTTTTTCTTCTCGATTTTGAACTGATTATTAGGATTAACCAAATACAATATAAACCAATAGTTATTCATATCCGTTCACGTAGGAAATGAAAATGAAACCTTGACATTTACAACACTGTTATATCTGGAGTCCTCTCGCGAGAAAGACTCGACGAAAAGTACATATATGTGAGAACATGGTAGGATTTCTTCATGTCTCTCACGTCAGCGCGCAAGAAGGGCCCACGTTATCCAAACTCCAGCTGAAAATATCATGAGCGCTGACAGAAATCCTAAGCCGGGGAGGAAAATGTGTATCGAAATGTGGGTTTTCGCCCGTAGATTTTTCGCCGTTGCTTCTGTCGGTTCAGCGCGCGTCTTTCACATTTGGTTCGGATGCAGTCTATTATGAATGTAGTGTCAGTTATTGTCTCCAGAGGACATAAAGGCGTAAATTGCGTATAAATGTCTGTGTGTGTTGCTGGGTGGATGGTCGGATGTGGATGTATGTGTGTGTGTGTGTGTGTGTGTGGTTATTACTACAATTTCATCGTTGATATACGAATCGTTCTTCTTACTATGACTGTCGGTAATATTGTCATTTTGATATTTCTCGAACTTTGGAGATTGCCGTTATGATTTTTTTTTTGTGATAATATATAAGAAAAATTATTATCACCAGTATTAAACAAAAGATAAGAGCATTAAAATCCCTCCAGCGAAAAGGGGAGCAGGCAAATACCAAGATAAAGATGAATAGGGCCAAAAGGAGAAGGCAATGAGATAAGAAGAGAGGGAAAGAAAATTGCATCGCGCACAAAAGGGAATAGAGAACCATGGAGAGAATAATTAAAGAGGATTAATTCGAGAAACTACGAGAGCTAATGAAGGGGAAAGGTAATAACGAACGTGAATGTGGCAAGGGATAAAGCGATAAAGATGAAATCTAAAGAGAGGAAGCGATTGAAAAGACGCTGAACTATGAGGCACGTTCGATGCCACTTTGACAGCTGGGATTATTTTTATGAGGCACACGAGAAAAGAACAAATATTTGAGACGTCAGATATCAAATTCTTTGTCGATGCTCTGGTGCTTTCTCTCTCTCTCTCTCTCTCTCTCTCTCTCTCTCTCTCTCTCTCTCTCTCTCTCTCTCTCTCTCTCTCTCTCTCTCTCTCTCTCTCTCTCTCTCTCTCTCTCTTTCACCTTCTCTATTTCTGTATCTGACATTCTATTTATACCTTTTTTTTACTGTTTATTTTCTCCCTTCCCATCCCCCTCCTTCTCCTTGGTCTCTCTCCCCCGCCTTACGTCTTGCCCGCCCTCGCCCACCCCATCGCATTACCAAGGGGGGAAGGGGGGAGGGGCGAGGATGGGGAGTGGGGGAGGAGAGAGGATGGGGTGGTGGAGAGGCGGTGAAGAGGGGAAGTTGGGGAAGAGTGGAGGAGAGGTAGGGAGTGGTTGATGGAGGGAGGGGATAGACGGGGAGAGGGGGGAGGGGGGGAGGGGGGGAGGGAACAATGTGGAGTCACGTCGCTCCTGAGAACCTGATTGACTTCCGTTGCCCCGTTCCTCTCCCCTCCTCTCCTCTCTTCTCTGCCTTCACTTCCTCTTCCTTTCTTCTACTCGTAGGCCTTCTCTCCTCTCTTCAACTCTTCCGTCCTCCATTTCTCTACCCTTCACCTCCCTTTTCCTCTGCTCACCTCTCGTACCCTCGCCTCATCCTTTCTCCTCACCTCCTACACCCCCCTCCTCTCCTCCCCTCGCCTCTCGCACCCTCGCCTCCTCTCTTCACCTCTCCTGCCCCTGCCTCCTCTCCTCCCCTCACCTCTCCTGCCTTAGCCTCCTCTCCCCTCACCTCTCGTACCCTCGCCTTCTCTCCTCTTTCTTCCTTTCTTTCTTTTATCCTCTCTCCTCCCTCTCTCTTCCCATTCCTCCGGCCGCCATTCATCTTGTTTCCTCCGACCTCAGTTTTAACTTTGCCTTTGTCTTTGATTCTCTGGCTGTGTTCCTCTACCTCTCGCTTTCATTCTCTTTCTCTCTATCTATCAATCTACATCTATCGTTCTGTCTCTCAATCTGCCTTTCTATCTATCTTTATCTATCTATGTCTCTATATTCTTCTATCTCTCCGTCTGTCTATCTGTTTGTCTGTCTATCTGTCTGTCTATCTATCTGTTTGTCTGTCTATCTGTCTGTCTATCTATCTATCTGTGTATCTATCTGTCTGTCTATCTGTCTGTCTATCTATCTGTCTGTCTGTCTATTTATGTCTGTCTGTCTATCTATCTATATATTTTAAAATCTTTCCACTGAAATTTATCCCTGTCAGTGTATTCATACAGGTATATGTCTTCTCGTGTCTTCTACCTACCAACCTTTATATCTTGTAATCTGAGTCTTTCCCTTTTCCCGTTTTCGTGCGAGAGAAACTAGAAATAAAGAGGAAGTAAAAGAGAAGGGTTTGTTTATAAGAAAAAGATAAAAGAGAGAGTTTCTAAGGATCTTTATACATACATTTCTTTTCTTTTTTTAGCTACATAGATCCATTCCCTTGTACAGAAACATGTCTTTTTTATATGTGCGAATACATTCCATTTTATGCTTACGATTTCTTTTCTCTCTCTCTCTCTCTCTCTCTCTCTCTCTCTCTCTCTCTCTCTCTCTCTCTCTCTCTCTCTCTCTCTCTTTTCTTTTTTTCTTTTTTAGCGTAATTGTGACATGTAAGTCTGAGGAAAAGAAATATGAGCCCTCATTTCCAGTTTCAGAAAATGGCAAATAATTTCCCGTGGGAAGATGATTCCTTCCGATCCAACACAAATTCATATTTACATCCCACTTCCAGGAAAGATGTGTTCCCGTGGTATGAGATACATCATAGATAGCTAGACAGGTGGAATAATAGGGAGATAGATAGATGGATAAAGAGATAGATGGATGGAAAGATAGAGGGATAGATGGATAGAGAGATTGATGGATAGAGAGATAGGTGGATAGACACTTTGATGGATTGAGAAATAGATGGATAGAGATACTGATGGATGGAGAGATAGATGGGTAGAGAGATTGATCAATAGAGAGATAGGTGGATGAATAGATTGCTTGATAGGAAAATAGGTAGATAAATAGATAAAGGAATAGATATAGATGAATAATTAGACAGATATATAGATGGATGAACAAATAAGATGGGTAAATAGATAGGATGAGAGATTTTGAAGTAAAAAATAACAGATAGACAAAGATGGGAAGACAGATATAGATAGATATATAGACGGAAAGTAACTAGGCAGATAAAAAATGAGACAAAGATAAATATAGATACACAATACGCTGAACGGATGCAGTAACAAAAGAAAAGAAAGAGAGAGAGAGAGAAAAAAAAGGAGAAAGAGGGAGAGAGAAGAAACATATATCCTCAACCCTTTTTCTTCTTCATCTTCTTTCCTCTTCTTTTTTTCTCAACGTCTGCCGCCGAAACATCTCGGTCTGAAACACTTCCTCGGAGGCGGCGTCGAGGGAGACGGGAGGGGCGGGAGGGCAAGGGAGGGTAAGGGGAGTGCGGGAGGGGCTGGAGGGCAAGGGAGGGTAAGGGGAAGGCGGGAGGGTTTGTGGAAGAGGCTGAGGGGGAGTTTATGTGCGGCTGTGCGCGCCCGGGGGTACGGGCGGGTGTACTCTGGGGCTGATTTACAGGTGTGTGTGTGTGTGTGTGTGTGTGTATGTGTGTGTGTGTGTGTGTGTGTGTGTGTGTGTGTGTGTGTGTGTGTGTGTGTGTGTGTGTGAGTGTGTATGTATGTGTGTGTGTGCGCGTGCTTAGTGGCCTGTGTGTGTGTGGTGTGTTTATATGTAAATATATGGATGTGTTTATATGTAAATATATGGATGTGTTTATATGTAAATATATGGATGTGTGTTTATATGTAAATATATGGATGTGTGTTTATATGTAAATATATGGATGTGTGTTTATATGTAAATATATGGATGTGTGTTTTTATGTAAATATATGGATGTGTGTTTATATGTAAATATATGGATGTGTGTTTATATGTAAATATATGGATGTGTGTTTATATGTAAATATATGGATGTGTGTTTATATGTAAATATATGGATGTGTGTTTATATGTAAATATATGGATGTGTGTTTATATGTAAATATATGGATGTGTGTTTATATGTAAATATATGGATGTGTGTTTTTATGTAAATATATGGATGTGTGTTTATATGTAAATATATGGATGTGTGTTTATATGTATTCAGTACTTATAAACATACATAAACAAACAAATTATGGAGATGAATGTGTGTGTGTGTGTGTGTGTGTGTGTGTGTGTGTGTGTGTGTGTGTGTGTGTGTGTGTGTGTGTGTGTGTGTGTGTGTGTGTGTGTGTGTGTGTACACGCACACACACACACACTGGTACAGATATATGTATATATATATATATATATATATATATATATATATATATATATATATATATATATATATATATATATATATATTAATATATGAATATATATATATATATATATATATATATATATATATATATATATATATATATATATATATAATATGATATATATGAATATATATATATATATATATATATATATATATATATATATATATATATATATATATATATATATATATATATATATATATATATATATATATACGTACATACATATATACATATGTATATGGATAATAGCAATAATGATAATGATGATAATAATGATGATGATAATGATAAAACCTTCCCCTCCCCTTCGCTCACAAACGCAAGCAAGCGCAGCCGGTCCCCTCGCCTCCCGGTCCTGCCCTCCCGGACACGCCTCCCGCGCTCCGTTCCGCGTCCCTTGTCTCGCCGGGGCGTTCCCTGGGCGGAACAGGCGGCGTGGAAGGAACCGCGACGGATTTAGGGGACTATGAAATGCGGCGTCTCTGTTGCTTTTGGTGGGGGGGGGGGGGAGTTACGAGGGGGGGGGGAGGGTTGTGGTTAGGAGGGGAGGGGGAGTAGTGTGGTAGGGTGGGGGGATGGAGGGGATGGTGCATCTCTGTTGCTTTTGGTGGGGGTGGGGGAGTTGCGGGGGCGGGGGGTGGGTGTCGTGGTTAGGAGGGGGGGAGTTGTGGGGAGGGGAAGTGGGATGTGGTTAGGAGGGGAGGGGAGAAGTGTGGTGGTGAGGGTGGGGAGGGGGGATGGTGGGGATGGTGCGTCTTCTGTTGCATCTGGGTGGGGGTGGGGGAGTGGTTTGGTGGTGAGGGGGTGGTGGTGTTGTGGAGATATGTTTGAGAGAGGGGTAGGGATGGGGTGGTGGTAGTGGGATTAGTGAGGATGGAGTCGTCTTATGGTGTCGTTATATGGTGGTGCTGACGTAGTGGAGATGCAGTACTGTGGGTATGAAATGGTGCGATGTAGTGGTATGGAGGTCGTGGCGCAGTAAAGATGCAATTTTTATGGGGAAAGGGTTGTGTGGTGGTGGGGTGGGATGGTGATGATGGTGATAACGGAGTAAGTGGGTGAAGATGAATGCGGGCGGTGGGTGGTACCGGTTGTGGTGCGGATGATAGTGTGGTAATGTTAATTTTATTGAGAGTATGATTAATTGATATTTAAGTTTGATAGTGTGTTTTGTACGTAAGGGCAACATCCCATTTGTACGTGTATGTTATATGTCTGAACATACTTAATACATAAAGCCACACATAAACCAGCTATGATGTTTATGAGTACACGTGCGCGCGTGTGTGTGTCTGTGCCATTGTCTGTGTCTGCTTGTGTGCGAGTGTGTGCGCGGGTGTTTGCGCACATGCGAGTGTGGAAGTGTGCGTGTGCATGTTTGCGAGAGCGAAACCGCCGCTTTGAGCCGGCCAGCTCCTTCTGCGCTCCCAGAACCTCCCCCGAGACGCTCCCCAAAGATAAAAGTCTCAAAAGAAAGCAACACAGAGCCCCATTCTCCCTCACCCCACCCCTCCCCCTCCCCGACCGCCCTCCTCTCTCTGTCCGCACACAATTACCCCTCCCCCCTTCCCCTCGCCCCTTCCTTCCCTCCCCTTGCCCTTCCCCCACCCCCTCCCTTTCTCCTTCCCGCTCCCTTCCATCATCGACTCAAGACTCCGGGTCTCCTTTGAACGAAGGTTTTTTTTTCTTCTTCTTTTGGAGTGAAGAACAGTAGAAAAAGAAAAAATAGAAGTGGGAAAAGAGAGAAAGGTTAACAACTCCCACCCCCCTTCCTGACAAAAACATGAAAAAATACTAACAATAAATAGTAAGTAAAGAGAACAAAAATAGAAAGACGAGAAAAATGAAAGCACCCCCCCCCCCAAAAAAAAAAAAGAAAACAGCCAAGCCTCTCCCCCCCTTAACAGACTGCGTAAAAAGAGACATAAATAAATAGATAAACTTAAAAAAACAAGAAACAGGAAAAAACAATACGAAAAATATACCTCCAGAAAAAAATCCCTCGAGCTTCAACACGACCCCCCCCCAAAAAAAAAAAAAAAAAAAAAAAACAATATTCCTACGAATTGAAAAAAACAAACGAAACAAAAAATACAGTATAGTCCTACGAACGGGAAAAAACAAGGAAAAAGAAAGAAAAAAAGGTGTATTCCGGCCTTAGCTGTAACAGTGGGTTCTCGTCAAAGCAGCGCCGGGACTGTGTGTCAGGGATTGGCGCTGCAACACAATGTCCCTTTGCAATGACGAGACGCAAGGAACCACGGCGCGGAGGGCTCAAGGGCTGGCCTGCCCTGCGCGCGGGGAGGTCAAGGGATCCCTTTCCTTCGGGTTTCGTATTAGATCCTTGGTTTTTGTTTGTTTGTGTTCTTATTTTTTTCATGTTGTTATTTTTGTTCTTGCTCTTGTTCTTATTTTTGTTCTTGTTCTTTTTCTTATTTTTGTTCTTTGCTCTTGTTCTTATTTTTGCTCTTGCTCTTGTTCTTATTTTTGTTCTTGCTCTTCTTATTTTTGTTCTTGCTCTTGTTCTTGTATTTGTTTTTGTTGTTATTCTTTTTCTCATTCCTATTCTTATTCTTATTTTTGTTCTTGCTCTTGTTTTTATTTTTGTTATTCTTGTTCTCATTCCTATTCTTATTCATATTTTTCCTCTTGTTCTTATTTTTGTTCTTGCCCTGGTTCTTATTTTTGTTTTTGCTGTTATTCTTGTTCTCATCCTTACTCTTATTCTTAGTCTTGTCCTTATTCTTGGTCTCATTCTTATCTTTATTCTTGTTCTTGTTCTTGTTCTACTTCCTGTTCTTATCGGTGGTTTGTGTTTGGGATGGAAAGGTGGAGGTGAAGGAATGGACAAGGAGAAAGAAGTGAAAGGGAAAAAGGGAGGAGAATAGGGTAGAGGGAAAGGGGGAGAGGGAGAAAGAAGAAAATCGATATAGGAAGAGGGAATAGGAAGGATAACCAGGGAATGAGAAGAAGGGAGAGTGGATAAGGGAAAATGGGAGGAGAGGGTGAGGGGAAAATGGAGGAAAGAAGGAAGGAGAACAAGGAACAGATACACGAAAGAAAAGGGGGAGAACGAAGAAGAAAGAGGAAGAGGGAAGTGAGAGAAGGTAGGAAAAGAAAGAAGTGAAAGAGGGAAGTGGGAAAGGAACAAAAGTAAGAAAGATATCAAGGAAAGAAGATGGAAAAGGAACAAGAGAGAATCGGGGAACGGAAAGATAAGAAGAAAAAAGAGAGAAAATGGGATAAGACGAAAAAAATTAAGGAAAAGGGAGAGTATAAGAAAAAAGTGAGCGCGTGAAGAAAGGATTGGGAAGAAAGGATTGGGAAAAGCGAAAAGAAAGAAATGAAAAAAAGAAAGAAAGAACAAACAAAGAAAGCAGAAGAAGGGAGAGGGTAGAGTGAAGAGAAATAAAAGAAAGGAGTAAAGAGGAGCAAGCAAGACAGCGGAAGAGGAGAGAGGGAAGAGTGACAGAAAAGAGATGAAATAGGGTAGACAAGGGAAGAGTGGAAGAAAAGAAATGAAAGAGAGTAGACGAGACAAGCAAAGAGTGAAGACAAGGGAAGAGAGAAGAGTGAAAAAAATGAAAGAATAAAGACATAACAAACAAAAAATAGCAGAGGAAGGGAGAGAAAAGAGTGAAAGAAAAGAAAGAAATGAAAGAGGGCAGAAGTGGGAGATAGAAGATTGAAAGAAAGAAAGAAAATAAACAAACGAAAGAAGGTAAAAGAGACAAACACAGAGTGAGAGAGAGAGAGAGGAGAAGAGGCCGATAAAAGTGAATCCCTCAGAGGCCAGTTCTGGATACACGAACGGCTTGTGGGACGCGATAAACCTTTCATGGCGTTCGCGTATGAATCCAGACGGATCCGACTTCCATTCCAAAAGTTTGGTGATCTCTGCCCGGGACAAGGAGAAGAGGAGAGATACGGAGGGAAGGAAGATAGGGAGACGGAGAAGAGAAGGAGGGAGAAGCATGGAAGGATAGGAGCGAAGAAGGGAAAGGAGGAAGAGGAGAGATAAGGAGGGAGGGAGGGACAGAGAGAGGAGTAAAGATACGGTGGGAAGGAAGAGAGTGAGGGGGGAAAAGGAGGAAGAAGGTGAAGGATAGAAGGATAGCAGCGAAGGAGGGAAAGGAGGAAGAAGGTGGGAGAATGGGAGGGAAGGAAGAAAGGGAGGGAAGGAGGAGGTTGAAGGATGGAAGGATAGGAGCGAAGGAGGGAAGGGGGGAAGAAGGTGGAAGAATGGGAGAGAAGGAAGAGAGGGAGGGAGGGTAAAGGAGAAGGAGGGGGTAGGATGGAAGGATAAGAGAGAAAGAGGGTCAGGGAGAAAGATGGAAGGATTGTAGCGACGGAGGGAAAAGGAGAAGTTGGAAGGATGTGAGAGTAGCGGGGTGGGAAAATGGATAGAGAGATAAAGACGTAAAGAAGGGGGGGAGGAAGGGAGGGAAAGGGAGAAGAAGTTGGAAGGAGGGTGGATGGATAGATGGAGGAGGGGTGAAGAATGGGAAGGAGTCAAGGACAGAAACAGACTGAAAGGATAGGAGGGAAGGAGACAAAGAGAAAAACAGGCTGAAACGATGGGAAGGAAGAATAGTGGACGAATGGAAGGAATGAAGGAGGAAGTTAAGGAGGCTGGATAGGAGGGAGAAGGGGAAGAATAGGGATGGGAGGGAGATGGATGAAAGACAAAAGAAACCGAGATAGAGAAGTAGGAAAGGAGGAAAGGAGGGGGAGAAGGAAGAAGGAAGCGAGACAAGAGAGAACGAGATAAGGAAGATCGATAGAGATGGAGCGAGGAAAGACAAGAGGAGGAAGGGGCGAATAGAGAGAGGAGGAGAGGACATAAGGATGGGAGATAGAGAGAAAAATAGAAGAGGATAAAGGGAAACGGAGAGAGAAAGACAAAGAGAGGCAAACGAACCGGCAAACGGACAGACAGGGAGGTCAGAAGCGGATAAATGATGTATGTGTATGTAAATATATATATATATATATATATATATATATATATATATATATATATATATATATATATATATATATATATATATATATATATATAATATGTGTGTGTGTGTGTGTGTGTGTGTGTGTGTGTGTGTGTGTGTGTGTGTGTGTGTGTGTGTGTGTGTGTGTGTGTGTGTGTGTGTGTGTGTGTGTGTGTGTGTGTGTGTGTGTGTGTGTGTGTGTGTGTGTGTGTGTGAGAGAGAGAGAGAGAGTGTGTATCTATATCTATAACTATGTCTATATATATGTAGAGAGAGAGAAAGAAGAAAGAAAGAAAGAAAGCGAGAACGAGTCAAACAAAACAAACAAACAAACACACACACAGAAGGGAAACAAAGGCACGAGAGAGGGGAGACATTGGAACGGCAGCAGCATCATTATAGCATCTTTATCTCCCGCCTGATGCTGGTGTGACATGTGGACAAGAGAGCGCCGGACCTTTTCTCTCTTTCTCTCCCTTTATCCCTCTCGCCTGGGAGGTTTTGTTCTTCTTTCTTTTCACTTTGTTGTTGTTGTAGATTTTGTTATTGTTGTTATTGTTATCATTATTAGCATCATTTTATTTATTATTATTATTATTATTATTATTATTATTATTATTATTATTATTATTATTATTATTATTATTATTATTATTATTATAGGTATCATTATCATTTTGTTAATATTATTAATTCATTATTGTTATTGTTATTAATTCATTATTATTATTATCATTATCATCATCAGCAGCAGCAGCATTCCCATCACCATAGCCATCATCATCACCATCATCATCATTATCATTATCAATAATATTATCATTATCTTCATTACTACGACTATTATTGTTTTCGTTGTAGGTTTTGCCGTTGTCTCCATCATAATTATCACCACCATTACCATTGTCACCATAAGTATTATCTTCAATGAAATTTCCCTTTGCAATTTATTCAAGCTGTGTGACTTTTCTGCAACAAATTGATGTTGACATTTTATGTATTTAAGCCTATATTGACCTTTACTCCTTCCTCCTCCTCCTCCTCCTCCTCCTCCTCTTCCTTCTCTCCCTCCTCCTCCTCTCCTATCCCTCCTCCTTCTCCTCTTCTTCCTTCTCCTCCTCCTCTTCCTATTTTCCCTCATCCTCATCCTTCTATTCCCTCTCCCTTTCCTCTCCCTCCCTTTATTCTTCCTCGTCCTCCTCTTTCTCTTCGTCATCTTACTTCTCTTTGTTTCCCTCTTCTCCCAATCTTCCTCTCCTCTTTCTCTTCCTCCTCCGTTCCGTTATTGCGAGCATTAATCTCATTTTTTGCACGCGGCTCCAATTAACCTACTTCCAATATCAAAACACATTCAGCGTTGTAATTTCTGTTTCTTCTTCCCCTCTCATTTCCTCTTCTCTTTCTCTTCCCTCCTCCTGTTCTCATTCTTCTTTTCCTCTTCTCTTTCTCCTTCTCTCCTCCTCTTCTCTCTCTCTCTCTCTCTCTCTCTCTCTCTCTCTCTCTCTCTCTCTCTCTCTCTCTCTCTCTCTCTCTCTCTCTCTCTCTCTCTCTCTCTCTCTCTCTCTCTCTCTCCCTCTCTTCTCTCTCTCTCTCTCTCTCTCTCTCTCTCTCTCTCTCGCTCTCTCTCTCTCTCTCTCTCTCTCTCTCTCTCTCTCTCTCTCTCTCTCTCTCATATCTTTCCTCTTCTTCTCTTTCGCCTTCTTTCATTCCTCTTCTCTTTCTCCTTCTCTCTCCCCTCTTCTTCTTCCCTTTCTCCTTCTCTCTTTCCTCTTTTTCTCTTTCTCCTTCTTCTTCTGTTCTCTTTCTTCTTCTTCGCTCTCTCCTCATCTTCTTATTCTTCTCTTCTCCTTTCTCTCTTCCCTTTCTCCTTCTCCCTCTCTCTCTTCCTCTTCTGTTTTCCTTCCCTCTTTATACCCCTCTTCCCTTTCTCCTTCTCTCTCTCTCCTCCTCCTCTTCTCATTCTCTCTCCTCCTCCTCTTCTTATTCTCATTCTCTCTCTCTCCTCCTCCTCCTCTTCTCATTCGCATTCTCTCTCTCTTTCCCTCCTCTTTTCATTCTCATTCTCTCTCACCTCCTCCTCTTCTCATTCTCTCTATCCTCCTCCTCCTCTTCTCATTCTCATTCTCTCTCTCTCCTCCTCCTTCTCTTCTCATTCTCTCTCTCTCTCCTCCTCCTTCTCATCCTCCTCCTCCCCCTTTATCACTGTTGCAAGAACCTCCCCTTTTTGCACATTGCCCGAGTTGACCTGTTCCCGATCTCAAAGCACTTCCAGCGATGTGTTTTGCCTTTGATCCGCGAGTAACTGGGTGATAGCATTAACCAGAGTTCCGCCTCCTCAGTTTGCAACTTGCAACTTCATTGATATCGAGATCGCATCATTATATAGCCTGCTGGAGACTGGTTTTCTTGTGCGGCGGGGTTCGTCTCTCTCGCTTTTTCTTACTTGTCTGTTTGTTTGTTTTTTGTTTTCTTTTCTTTCAGTTGGAATATCTCCGTCTTTCGCTTGGTTTGGATCTTTTTTTCTGTCTTGTCTGTTTTTCTCTGTCTTTGTGTTTGCTAGTTTGTCTTTCTAATTCGGTCTCTGTTTCTTCTCTTTCTCTCCTTTTCAAAACTTTGGTGATCTCTGCCTTCTTCCCTCCATTCCTCCTTTCCCCCTTCCCTACTTCCTTATCTCGGTTTCTTTTGTCTTTCATCCTCCTCCCTCCTAAAATCCTATTTCTCTCTCTCTCTCTCTCTCTCTCTCTCTCTCTCTCTCTCTCTCTCTCTCTCTCTCTCTCTCTCTCTCTCTCTCTCTCTCTCTCTCTCTCTCTCTCTCTCTCTCTCTTTCTCTCTCCCTGTGGTAACGTGCTGGGTTTGCAATCTTGCTGACCTGCGTTCGATCTTGCGCATTACCAGTGAGTGGTAACCCCAAGGGCATTCCTTGCGCACAGGGGAGATTTAGAAGGCAAAATAAAACAGACAAAATGTCACAGCAAAGAATGTCCATTTTAATAAATGGAATTGAAACTAAATCTAAATCATAATCTAAAATCAATCTCTCTCTCTCTCTCTCTCTCTCTCTCTCTCTCTCTCTCTCTCTCTCTCTCTCTCTCTCTCTCTCTCTCTCTCTCTCTCTCTCTCTCTCCTTCTGTCCCTCCTCTGCCCTCCCATCCTCCTCCACGTGTACTCTTCCTCCTACCCTTTATCTTATTTTATCCCATTTCTTCGCGTCCTCCCCCTCCTCATTCTATTCGTCCATCCATCCATGCATTCATCCATTCATCTATCTTTCCATCGCTCTCTCCCTTCAGCTCTTCTCTTTTTCCTTCTCTCTTTCCGCTTCTTCTCTCTCTCTATCTCCCTTCTCCTTTCTCTTTCTTCTCTCTCTCTCCCTCTCTCTCTCTCTCTCTCTCTCTCTCTCTCTCTCTCTCTCTCTCTCTCTCTCTCTCTCTCTCTCTCTCTCTCTCTCTCTCTCTCTCTCCCTCCCTCCTCTTTTCTCTTTCTTCTTCTCTCTCTCTTCCTCTCCCTCCTCCTTTCTTTTTCTTCTTCTCTCTCTCTCTCTGTCCTCTTTGCCTCTCTCTCTCCCTCCTCCTTTCTCTCAAACACACACATTAATGGAAACCAAAGCTAACAGCAAAACATTTGTTGACCCTTTGACATGTACGTCAGGGAGTGAGGTCATGGACTGTGGGCTTTGTTGACCTTTGGTGACCTGAGATGGTAAGTAGGGAGGGGGAGAGGGGGGGAAGAGAGGCAATTTAGGAAGAAGGATGGTGGGAGGGAAAGGTAATAGGACATATGAGATGCTTGGGAAGGATAGAGGAAGAAAGAGGGAGTGGGGAGAAGGGAGGAAGAGAAAGGGAGAATATGGGAAGAAGAAAGAGTAGTGAGGAAGAAAGTGAGAGAAAAAGGAAGAAGATTAACAAAAGGGTAATCTAAAGGGGGCGAAGGGAGAAAGGGAGAGGAGGAAGTAAGTTAGAGGGAGAGCAGGAAGAACAACGGCAGGGAAACAGAATACAAGGGAGGAAATAAAAAGAAACGAAAGGAAAAGGGAGAGAAAGAGAATAGAGAAGAGACAAAATAAGGAGAAAGCCGAAATCGTGGAGGGAAAAGGGAAGAGGGAAGGCGAAGGGAGAAAGAGTAAGTGGGGGAGAGGAAGGGTCACTTATCACTCTTATTGTTTCTTTTACCACCGAAAGAATTTAGCCTTCGACTTTTCCTTTACGGCGAGAGTGAAGAATTGCAAGGGGAGAGAATTGTGTTTCTCTGTTCCAGCTTTTTTTCAGGGGGGGGGTGAGGGAGGTGGACGTTGATGAGGAGAGGGGGCAATCTGGTGATATTCTGAGCCTTTTTCTAGATTTCTTTCTCTCACTTTTTTTTTTCTTTCACTTTCTTTCTTTCTCCCTCCCCCTTACCCCCTTCCCCTCCGCCTCTCCCTCTCCCTCTCCCTATCCCGCCCCTTCATACCTCTATCAAACCCTCATTATTTCTCTCTCAGTATGATTTATCAAATGCATTTTCTATCTCTGTCCATATCATTCATTCAGGTAAACATTCATGAAAACGACACAAAAACAGTTCCGTTATAAGCATTAAGTTGATGTCTGACCCTATCTTTTCAGGTAACTAAGAACATCACTGCCCCGGGTTCCTCTGACGCTGTTCATGGTATTGTACTTTTTCTGTTATTGTGTTTTTTTGTATCTTGGTTAATGTTTGTTAATCTCGGTACAATGTGGGATCTATAGTATGGATTTCGTGATTATGAGGATTTTTTTTCGATTTGATCTAATGAACTAGGGTGTTTGTGTTATTTTTTTTTCTTGTATTCCCTCCCGGTCCTTGTTTCTATTTTTCTCCCTATCTTTATCGATTTCTTTGTGTGTGTCTCTCTCTCTCTTCGTCTATCTAGCTACTTCCCTATGAATCTACGTATCTACCTGTCTATGTCTGCCTGTCTATCTTTATATAAAAGCCAATTAGCTATCTGTATATAACCTATTAACTATCTAGGTATAAAGATGTCAATTATCTATATATATGTCTGCCTATCTAATTATCTGTCTTTCGTCTCTCTCTCTCTCTCTCTCTCTCTCTCTCTCTCTCTCTCTCTCTCTCTCTCTCTTTCTCCCTCCCTCCCTCCTCCCTCCCTCCTCTCTCCTTCCCCCTTCTTTTTATTCCATCCTTCCCTCCTCCCCCTCCTTCCCCTTCTTTACTCCCTCCTTCCCTCCTCCCCTCATTCGTCCCTACCCTCCCTTTCCCCTCTCTCTCCTTCCCTCATGCTCTCCCCTCCCCCTATCTCCTACTCCTCCTCTCCCCCCCCCGCTCCATCTCCTGCCGCGCGGGGAGGAGCCAAAGTGGCAAGCCATCAGTTTGGGCGAAACCCGTTCCATTACAGCCGGAGCCGCTGTTGATAGAAGTGGAGGAAGGATTTTGAATAATTCAGAAAGTAGGCGGTTCCCTGGAGCGTGAGCTGGACGACCAATGCGGGACCCCCAAGGAACCACATTGTAGTTGGGGGGAGGGGGGGTTGGGGGGGAAGGGATAAGGAGTGAGGGCGGGTGGGGGGAGGGAGTGTAGGGTGGGGGTTGTGGGGTAGGGCTGGGGGGAGCGGGGAGTTAGATGGGGGAGGGCGCGTGGGGAGGGGGAAGGGATTGTGGGAAAGGGCAGGGGGAGGGGTGCGGGAAGTTAGATGGGGGGTTAGAGTGGCGGGGGTATAGAAGGGATGGGGTGGCTGGGGGGCGTGGGGGAGAGGTGGGGAGGCGAGTGTACCGAAGGGTGGTTCTGCTGGAAGGGCGGGGGTAGGGTGGGTTGGGTAGGTGAGGTCTCTGTTCTCTGTCTGTCTTTTTTTTTTGAGCTACACTCTCACTCTCACTCTCACTCTCACTCACTCTATCTGTCTGATTATATCTCTTTCTGTATTTCTGTGTACGTATATATGTGTGTGTGTGTGTACGTGTATAATATATATATATATATATATATATATATATATATATATATATATATATATACATATATAATATATATATATATATATATATATATATATATATATATATATATATATATATATATATATGTATACATATATACACACACACACACACACACACACACACACACACACACACACACACACACACACACACACACACACACACACACATACACATACACACACACACACACACACACACACACACACACACACACACACACACACACACACACACACACACACACACACACACACACACACACACACACATACATTTGCATCACCAGGCCCAGTACACGTTCGGTGCGTCGTTAGAACGTAGTACCCGGATGTTACATACATAAATACTCGGATGTGTAAACATGGATCCATTTCAGTATTTTTACTCTTTTCGATGAATATTTAACAGTGAATTAATAATTATTCGAAACGTTATAATGATTCCATTTTAGGTGAGAGCGAATACCGGCGGTTTTGTAATCTTTATGTTGATGTCTTTTTTTTTTGGATTATATCTATCATTATATCTTGTTTGATATTTTATGACATTGTTGGTTATTTAGAATATGGCTGTTTATCATAATTGTTGTTATTGATGTTATGATTATTTCTGTAACTACTTCTTTCTTTATTGTCATTCCTGTTGTTGTGGTTATTATCATTACTGCTGATACTGTCTCTACCATTTATGGTTATCAGTTTTGTACTTTTTTCATCTAAAATCTGTCCTATTTATGTCGAGAAAAAAATCTTTCCGTATCGTATTATCATCTTATCATCCATAATTGTAAATCCAATGACATCGTCCCCAAGAACCGTCCAAGAAATGAGGCGAAAAATCTACGAGCCGGAAACCCTATTTTGGGAATCATTGTAATTAGCAATTTAAAAACGCAGCGGCAGGAAGGGAAAGCGAAAAAAAAGGGATTTTGTGGGTCGTAAATGACTATTTTTTCCACATGCATAATGAAGGTAATTTTGGGTCAGCTATGTGGATGCCAAGGACAATTTCCTTTTTTTTTCTTCTTCTTCTTCTTTTTTTTCTCTTTTTTTTTGTTCCATAGAAGAATGGACAGTGGCTGTCGGAAGATAGAATCAGTGGAACAAGGGGAAGGTTAGGAGGAAATGCAAGGCAATGAATGAAAATGAGGAGGGAATGACATTTTCGTCTTAAAGCGTTTGAAAAAAATGTTCATAATTCAGAATTGTGAGATGGAAATATAGTGGTCAAATTCTATCTTCAGTCTCGGATATTTTGAAATTTTTATTTGTTCATTCGTGTGTGTGTGTGTGTGTGTCTGTCTGTGTCTGTGCCTGTGCCTGTGTATGTATGTATGTATGTATGTATGTATGTATGTATGTATGTATATATTTTGTATATATATATATTATATATATATATTTTATATATATATATATATTATATATATATATATATATATATATACATACATACATACATACATACATACACACACACACACATACACACACACACACACACACACACACACACACACACACACACACACACACACACACACACACACACACACACACACACACACACACACACACACATACACACACACACACACACACACATATATATATATATATATACATATGTATTTTTCTCATTATGTATATCACTCTTTTATAAGCGACAGTAGTTTATTCATCCATACTCCAATAATTTCACTTTTGAAACTCCTCCAGAAATCATAGTAATGAGTCACTTCTCTTATAATTTTTACCTTTCCCGTTTCTCTTCATTCATAGCTTGCGGTCATGGTAACAATGAAGAAAGTTTTACAACGAACGAAAATCCAGAGAGTAACGTTTAATAATCATTCTCGATTTTAGACATAGAAATATCGTGCAGTTTTACTCCAGTTACTGCTGTCCAATCAGAGGGCGAATGAAGTGAGATAAAAATAATAATAATAATAATAATAAATAGATAAAATAAAAATCGATTTTCCAAACATCATCCGATTTTGATTCAAGTCGTTGGTGAAAGTTGCGAATTAGATCGTTGGTAAAAGTGGTACCAACTGAAAACGAAAGAGCAAAAACAAAAAAGTGATACCAACAAAACTAAGATAACGATAACAAAAAATGATACCGACAAAAGCAACTGAAGGAATACCAACAAAAACAAAAGAACAAAAACAATAAATGTGATACCCAGACAAAAAAAGCAACAAAAACAACTGAAGTGATATCAACAAAAACAAAACAACAATAACAAAACATTTATACAAAAACAACTGAAGTGATACCAACAAAATCAAACTCTGTAAAAAATATACAAAAAAACAATTGAAGCGATACCAACAGATAACAAAACAACAACAACAAAAGTGATACCAGCAAAAATAACGAAAGTGATACCGATAGAAAAAAAAGATAAACCAACAAATAATAGAAGTGATACCAGGAAAAAAAAATCAACGGAACACGAATTAAAAAGAAAAAGCGAGAAAAGATATATCAATTGAATGTTGATTTTTGAAGCGCTGCTGATAATCATGTAGCGGAGGGAAACAAGGCAAAATGAAGCGGAAATTTGCATAATTACATTTTCGCACTGGCCGTCGCAGCGGGGTTTCAGACGGGAAGGGGGGAGGGGGAGGGAGGGGAGGGATGACATGCTCGGTACTTTGGTGGAGAAAGTCTCGCGGTCCCTTTCTCTCTCTCATTCTCGCTTTCTCTTTCTTTTTCTCTTTCTTTCTTTCACTTTCTCTCTTTCTCTTTCTTCTTCTCTCTCTCTTTCTCTCTCTCTCTCTCTCTCTCTCTCTCTCTCTCTCTCTCTCTCTCTCTCTCTCTCTCTCTCTCTCTCTCTCTCTCTCTCTCTCTCTCTCTCTCTCTCTCTCTCTCTCTCTCTCTCTCTCTCTCTCTCTCTCTCTCTCTCTCTCTCTCTCTCTCTCTCTCTCTCTCTCTCTCTCTCTCTCTCTCTCTCTCTCTCTCTCTCTCTCTCCCTCTCTCTCTCTCTCTCTCTCTCTCTCTCTCTCTCTCTCTCTCTCTCTCTCTCTCTCTCTCTCTCTCTCTCTCTCTCTCTCTCTCTCTCTCTCTCTCTCTCTCTCTATATATATATATATATATATATATATATATATATATATATATATATATATATATATATACCCACACAAACTTACTCTTCCCTAAATCTCGCAGCCGCCTTTGCCAAATACCAAAATCTTTGTAAATCTTACTTTTGCAACTTTTGACGTAAATATTATAGGGCCTTTGGTGAATTTTAACCTACTTTCTCCCTCCTTCCTTCCCTCCCTCCCATCCATCCTCCCTCCCTTCCTCCCTCCCTCTTCCCGTCCATCTTCCCTCCCATCCACCCTCCCTCCCTCCCTCTTCCCACCCATCTTCCCTCCCATCTATCTTCCCTCCCATCCACCCTCCTTCCCTCCCATCCACCCTCCATCCACCCTCCTTCCCTCCTATTCGCCTGCACTTGTATATAGTGACGGTTATGTCAATATATCTATGCAAATGTACACTGGTACTCGGGCAGGGTGACAACACAGGCGAGTTGAACGTACACAAGGGTCGGGAGGAAATGGGTGATAGTAGGGCGAACGGGGAATAGGAGGAAGAGAGAGAGAGGGGATAGGAGGGAGAGAGATAGGGAGAAAGTGAGGGGATAGGAGGGAGAAAGAGAGGGGATAGGAGGGAAAGAGATAGGGAGAAAGTGAGGGGATAGGAGGGAGAGAGATAGGGAGAAAGAGAGGGGATAGGAGGGAGAAAGAGAGGGGATAGGAGGGAGGAAGAGAGGGGATAGGAGGTAGGGAGAGAGGGGATAGGAGGGAGAGAGATAGGGAGAAAGTGAGGAGATAGGTGGGAGAAAGAGAGGGGATAGAAGGGAAAGAGATAGGGAGAAAGTGAGGGATAGGAGGGAGAGAGATAGGGAGAAAGAGAGGGGGTAGGAGGGAGGAAGAGAGGGGATATGAGGGAGAAAGAGAGGGGGTAGGAGGGAGGGAGAGAGGGGATAGGAGGGAGAGAGATAGGGAGAAAGTGAGGGGATAGGAGGGAGAGAGATAGGGAGAAAGAGAGGGGATAGGAGGGAAAGAGATAGGGAGAAAGTGAGGGGATAGGAGGGAGAGAGATAGGGAGAGAGAGAGGGGATAGGGAGGGAGAAAGAGAGGCGGTAGGAGGGAGGAAGAGAGGGGATATGAGGGAGAGAGAGAGGGAATAGGAGGGAGAAAGAGAATGGATATGAGGGAGAGAAAGAGGGATAGGAGGGAGAGAGAAGGAGAGGGGATAGGAAGGAAAGAGGATATAAGAGAGAGAGAGAGGGGGGGAGAGAAAGAAAGAGGGGATTGGAGGGAGAAAGAGGGGGAGAAGGGGATAGGAGGAAGAAAAGAGAGAGAGGGAGAGAGGGGATGGTGAGAGACGAAAAATAGAGGGAGAGAGAGAGAGGGGGGGGGGAAAGACAACAGGGGAGAAAAGGAAGAGAGAGGTGATAGATATAGAGAAATTGTGTTATGTTGTTTTTTTATCATTCTTTTTTTTTTTTTTTTTTTTTTTTCTTTTTGCAGGATGGATTTGAAGATTATCTTTGTGTTTGTGTACTGCTATTCAGTGGGTAAATACAAAGATGAAAAGGGGGAAATTAGAAGAAGGGATGATAAAGGAAGATATGTATAGAGAGAATGGAACATCCAGGTCTTCCTCACGCTCACCCTCATGCTAATCCTCATTCTCCTCTTCCTCTTCCAACCTTTTTCTCTCCTTCCTGCTTTTCCTCCACCTTTTTCTCCTCCTCCTCCTCCCTTCTCTCCTCCCCTCCCTCCCTGCTGCTTCTCCTCCTCTTACTCTTCCTCCCTCCCTTCCTCCTTGCCACTCACCCTCCATCCCTCCCTCCTTCCTTCCTTCCTTCCTTCCTTCCTTCTTTCGTTCTTTCTTTCCTTCCTTCCTTCCCTCCCTCCCTCCCTCCCTCCCTCCCTCCCTCCCTCCCTCCCTCCCTCCCTCCCTCCCTCCTTCCCCCTCCTCCTCTCCCCCTTCCCACCACCCCCAAACCCTACAACCCAACTAAAAAACAAAAACAAAAAAACTCTTACGTCTTGCAGCCCTGTTACGAGCCTCCTTTACCTCCTCCTCCTCCTCCTCCTCCTCCTCCTCCTCCTCCTCCTCGCGCGAGTCCTAAAGAGTTTCGCCAGTGCCTCCCTCCAGGATCCGTATGCACGCCTCGAATGGACCTCGCCTCCTCCTCGCTCTTCCTTCGGCCGTTTCTCGGAGGGAAGGCGGGAGGAAATGGTCCTCCTGCTCTCTCCTCTGGCTGCGTTTCTCCTCTCGTCTAAATTCCTTTTCTGTTTTTAGGGTCCGAGGAGTAGGGGTTTTATGTTTTCTCTGTTTCTCGCTTTTATCTCTGTTTGTCTGTTTGTGTGTTTATTTGTTTATCTGTTGATCTGTATGTCTATTTATCTATCTATTGGTACTGTTAATGTATTTGTCTATCGGTCTGTCTATCTATATGTATGTATGTATCTATCTGTCCATCTACATGTATGTATGTATCTATCTATCCATCTATTTATTCATCTAACCATCTTGCTATCTATTTCTTTTTCCACACTTTATTTCTCCTTTGCCTTATCATTCCCTCTCTGAATTCATAAGCTTTTAACTCTCACAATTTTATCCAGCTCCCCTTCGCTCCTTCCTCTCTTCGTCAGTTCTCCCTCCCTCTTTCTTCCTCAATCTTCCCTCTCTCTCTTCCCTAATCCTCTCCCTCTCGCCTTCTGTTCTTCACCTCCCCCTTGCTTCCGCAATCTTCCCTTTCTCTCTCCTCTCCTTCCCTCATTTCCCCCTTTCTTCCCCAGTTTCCCTCTCCCCTGCTTCTCTCCCTTCTTCGTCTCCCTCTTTCTTCCACAGTCCTCCCTCCTTCTCTCCCTCCCCATCTTCCTCTTTTTCCCAATCCTCCCTACCTCTTTTCATCTCCCCTTTCTTCCCCAATCCTCCCTCTACCTTCCTCCTTTTTCCTTCTCTCCTTCTCTCTCTCCTTCATCTCCCTCTCTCTTCCCCAATTCTCCTTACCTCCTCTCCTCCCCTCCTTCCCTTTCTCTTTCTCTCCCTCCCCCATCTCCCCCTATTCTCCAGTCTCCCTATTTCTTTCTCTCCTTCCCTCATTTCCCCCTTTCTTCCCCAATCCTCTCTCCCTCCCTCCCCCACCTTTCTCTCCTCCTTCCCTCTCTCCCTCTCTCCTCCCTCATCTTTCTTCCCCAGTCTCACTCACTGTCCCATCCTCCTCCCTCCCTCTTTCCCTCTCTCCGCCTCTCCCATCCTCCTCTCCTCCCTCTTCCCCTCCCTCCACCTCTCCCATCCTCCTCTCCTCCCTCTTTCCCTCTCTCCTACTCTCCCTCCCTCTTTCTTCCCCAGTCCCCCTCCCTCCTTCTCCCATCCTCCCCCTCCCCCCGCCGCCTCCATCTCGAGCATCCCCCGCCAGTATAATTCCATCATCTCCTCCTCTGTTAGTCCAATCAGCTTGATTAATTACTCACACTTCGCCCTCATTAATCCATTAATCACACTTACGTAACCTCACTCCTCCGCTTCCTCATATTATCCGATTTTTTTCTTTGTTCGTCTTGGGATTATTTTCGGTTCGTCGTGTTTTTTATGTTGGTTGGTTTGTTTTTTGTTTGTTTGTTATGATGTATATTTTCGTTATGTTAGAGTTTTCTCACATTGTCTCATATTCCTCATTCTTTCTTATTTTGTCTTGCTGAATCGCGTTCCTCTTTTCTCATTTCTCCCCATTTGCTTCTGGTTCCCTCATTCTTCTTGATGTGCAGTTATTCCTCTACATTATTTTTACATCCATCTTTCTTCGCTTTCTTCACTCTCCTTGATTTTCGTTCTTTCTCCCCTTCTCTCACTCTTCTTAATTATTATCTCATTCTTACTTCCGCCATTCCATTTGAGCACCACTACCCCTTCCTTCTCCTTCTCCCTTTCCCTCCTTAATCCTCCCTCCACCCCATCCCCAGTCACCTATTCCCCTACTCCCCCATCCTCACCTTCACCGTTCCTATCCCCTATCCCATCCTCTTCTTCCGTTTAATCCTCCATTCTCCTTTATCTTACCCTTGTCTTTATCCTTTCTTCACTCTCCTCTTTTATCCACCTCTCTCCCTGACTTCTCCCTCACCCACATCCTCTACCGACTCATACTTTCACCCTCATCCACGTCCCCGC